>NC_044985.1:279084-462175 GCF_008728515.1 Papio anubis | reverse complement strand
GAGCTCCCGGGCACGATACACCCTCCATGGGGACGTGTGTGCTGACGGCCAGGTCTCGCCTGAGAGCCTCGCAGACCTCAGGCAGCCCCCTTCCTTGAGTGCTTGCCCTTCAGTGATCTGGCCCCTTTTTTCGATAACTGAGAGGAAGCCCGGCACACAGGCTGCCTTCTCTCTGTGCTCGTGCTCATGCACACCTGCCAGGAGAGATCCTGCACACAGACAACACACAGACAGCGCTGGGAAGAGCTGTTCTGTTTACAGCTCTGCGCTCTCTGGGAAACACGGACAGAGGTTGAGGATGGGGTGGTTTCCACCGGCCTGACCGCACCTGGATCCCCAGGCCTGCTCAGTGAGGCCCTTGATGAAGCCGGCAGAACAAAGACTGGAGGGAGAGTTTCCCCACCCCAGTAACGAGGAGCACCGCAGCTTGCCCGCGTGGTTAAGGATTTGATTACCGGCACAGGTGACGTGGCTCCCACCTGCTGCCTGTGAGATCTGGGGCAAGTCCCACCATCCTCCTCACCTGCAAAACCAGAGTGAGGGAATGACACCTCCTGATACTAATCAGACAACCAGGCTCAGCACCCAGCACGCCCCGGCATGGAGGGACCCACACAGCCTGTTGTTGTTGTTATTATTATTAGGCACGAGCGAGGCCAGGTGGGTTAATTCCATCTCTACCTCCTCCTTCTCAGGAACAGTGACTGAGAGACTGTTCTGTCGGGGTCCTCACACTGTCTCCAGCTCTGGGCCCTCGTGTCCAAGCCTGGCTTCTGGGCACATCCACAGCCTGGTCCTAACGTCCTGGGTGCACGTAGCATGCAAAGGACCTGCCTTCTCGCTCCAGAGATCTCTGTGGCTCAACCACCCTCTCTCCCAGGGTGGGGGTGGCTTCTTTGATGTCTCATGGGTCTCTCCCCCTCCCAGCCTTCTGTTGCTCCCTTCGTGAAGGTAGAACCCTCCTTCCACTTCCCCTTTCAGGGGACCCATGTGCCACCAGCAGCAACCTGGTCTTGACAGCCTGGGCACCACCGTGGGGTCCAGAAATTGCAGCCATCCTAAACCTGCATCTGTGGGCTGGGCGTGTGCACACCAGGTCCTGGAGGGCTCCTCATCCTGTAGCTCATGAAGATGAGAAAGGTGTTTGCAACCTTGAGGCCCCACTGCGAGCATTGGGCTCCATTCTAATTGGAAAAGCCGGGGAGCTTGGGCCAACCCTGCCTTTCCTCCATCAGTGAGCAGAAACCGCACACACCTTGATATATTGATGCTTATTACATTGTGTCACTCAAAGCACAATCAAACCAGTGACTCAAAACTGCATTGTTTCCAGACCATACACACACACACACACACACACACACACACACACAATCACAGCAAAGTCCAGGGAGAATACAGTCAACTTACCTGGAGAGTTATTCACATTAAATTGAGGGGTTTGTGGAATTAAAATCAGTATACTCACACAATTCTCTCTCATAATAACAGATGGGGGAATGGGTGGGTGCAGAATTATGGAATTAAATACATTTCTTGACAACAATAATACAGTTTATTTAACACTATCAAAAATGAAATGATACCTAGACATAAATCTAACAAAACATATTTAGGATTAGTGCACTGGAAATTAGAAAATGCTGATGAAAGAAATCAAAGAAGGCTTAAAAATTTGAGTTACAGCATGCTCATGGATTAGAAGGCTCAGCATAGGAAACATGCCAGTACTCCCAAAATTATTCTACATGCTGAACACAATTCCTAACAAAAACTTAGCAAGAGTTTTTGTACAAATAGACAATCTCATTCTAAAATGTATATATGGAAAGGGGAAAAATAAAGATAAGAAAGTGGGAGGAATCACTCTTCTTGGTGTTAATGTTTCCTGTGTAACCACAGAAATAAAGACAGTATAGTTAGTATTGACAGAGACATAGACATATTGGTCAATAGGAAAAAACAGGGAACCCAAAAATAGACCCAAACAAAGAGATCCACATAGATGTATTATGAAAGTGGAAAAGCAGGCCGGGCGTGGTGGCTCAAGCCTGTAATCCCAGCACTTTGGGAGGCCGAGGTGGGTGGATCACGAGGTCAGGAGATCGAGACCATCCTGGCTAACACGGTGAAACACCGTCTCTACTAAAAAATACAAAAATCTAGCCGGGCGTGGTGGCGGGCGCCTGTAGTCCCAACTACTCGGGAGGCTGAGGCAGGAGTATGGCGTGATCCCGGGACGTGGAGTTTGCAGTGAGGTGAGAGCCGGCCATTGCACTCCAGCCTGGGCGACAGAGCGAGACTCCGTCTCAAAAAAAAAAAAAAAAGAAAGTGGAAAAGCAAATTAAGGGAGGAAGGACAACATTTTCACCAAATGGTGCTAGAGCAATTTGAATCTCCATAACCCAAAACATGAACCTCAACCTAAGTCCCACACCTTCTACAAAAATTAACTAAAAACAGACTTAAGTGTACAATGAAAAATTCTGAAACTTCTAGTGAAAAAATACAGCGGAAAATCTCTAGGACCCAGGGCTAGGGGAGGCGTTCTTAGAATTGACACCAAAAGCCCAATCCAGAAAAGGAAGGCAATAAATCAAACTCATCAAAAGGAAAAACTTTTACTCCTCAAAAGATCATATGAAGAGGATAAAAAGACAAGCTATGAACAGAAAGATTTTTTTTGTAAAATTATTTGCGGACCACATATCAACAAAGGACTTGCCTTTAGAATACATAGAAAGTAAACTCAATAATAAAGAAAACAAACCGGCCGGGCGCGGTGGCTCAAGCCTGTAATCCCAGCACTTTGGGAGGCCGAGACGGGTGGATCACGAGGTCAGGAGATCGAGAGCATCCTGGCTAACATGGTGAAACCCCGTCTCTACTAAAAAATACAAAAAACTAACCGGGCGAGGTGGCGGCGCCTGTAGTCCCAGCTACTCGGGAGGCTGAGGCAGGAGAATGAATGGCGTGAACCCGGGAGGCGGAGCTTGCAGTGAGCTGAGATCCGGCCACTGCCCTCCAGCCTGGGCGGCAGAACGAGACTCCGTCTCAAAAAAAAAAAAAAAAAAAAAAAGAAAAGAAAAGAAAAGAAAACAAACCAATTAGAAAATAACAAAAGACATGACCAGATACTTCACTGCTGAGCATATACAGATGTCAAAAAACACATGAAAAGATGTTCAATATCATTAGTTATCAGGAAATGCACACTTAAGCCACACTAAGATATGACTATATGCATATCAGAATGATTAAAATGTTTTAAATGATAAAACCAAATTCTGGTGAGCATGCTGAGAATCATACATTGACGTTGGGAATGTAAAATGGTACAGCCACTCTAGAAAACAGTTTGGAAGCTTCTGTGAAACGTGGTGGTAGTTAGGAACACATGTGATAAAATTGCCTAGAACTCTATGTACATGTGCACACACACGTGCACACTCACACACTCACACACACACACATACACACACACACAAATGAGTGCTTGTAAAACTGGTGAAATCCAAGTAAGGTCTGTGGGTTATACTAGCGTTAATCTCAGGTTTCATATTGTACCATATTTATGCAAGATGCATTCTTCCTTCAAAAGTCATCCATTAACACTGGAGGCGGCTGGGCAAAAGAAATACGGTACCTGCCCCCGACATTTTTTATAGTTCCCTCTGAATCTACAGTTATTTCAAAGTAAAAAGTTCTTTTTAAGGAGCAGTCTTTTTCAGAGACAAATAAAGAAAAAAACTATTTTCTGAAGACTCCAGCAATCGAATTCCTAGATCAACTGTAGAATTCTCACGAATTCTTTGCAGACCCTTGGAGTGAAGTAACAGCAAACCATAGCCTGAACACAGTGAGATGGGGTGTTCTGGGGGAGACCTGTCAGGTCTGAGCAAATGGAATGCATGTTCTGTGGTCACGACCCACTTGAGCCTTTTGAATAAATGTATGACTCCCCTCGATGGGCAAGCTGGGGCCTGAGCCCCAGGCCAAGCTTTGACCTTCTCCAGCCATAAAGCTGGGTGCTGCTGCTGTGTCTCCTTTCCCTTCCTAGAGCATCTCTGGGAACTTAGGGAGCATCTTACATTATTTAAAAATATGGCTTCAGGCTCTAATCAATGAACCTACAGAGGACAAACCTGGTTTCCACAGAAATCTTCCGGATGGAGTGCGGTCTGCTCATGCGATGACAGCTTCTATAGCAGCGTTATTGAGGCATTAGCACGGTATCAGGGTGAGCAAGGAAGCTGGCCTAGGCTTCACAGAGTTTGCTTTAGGCATAGGCTTGGCTAATTCCATTGTAATTAAATTTAGATAGAACTCTCCACTGCTCCAAAATAGAACAAAAGTAAACTCCACCAGCTCAACAACTCTGCCATGAGACATGTGCTCTAGTTTGAAGCAAATGTTCTCAACAGAGACCCTCACACTGGGATGGGGAGGTGTCCATCAGTCCAGGGAACCTCAGAGCCATTTTCCTCTAAGCTGACTTCATTTTTTTTATTTTTTTTTATTTTTTTTGAGATGGAGTTTCACTCTGCCTCACAGGCTGGAGTGCAGTGGCACCATCGCAGCTCACTGCAGCCTCCGCCTGCTGGGTTCAGGCGATTCTCCTGCCTCAGCCTCCCGAGTAGCTGGGACTATAGGCACCCACCACCATGCTCGGCTAATTTTTTTGTACTTGTAATACAAACAGGGTTTCACTGTGTTGGCCAGGATGGTCGCAAACTCCTGACCTCAGGTGATCCACTCTCCTTGACCTCCCTGAGTGCTGGAATTACAGGCGTGAGCCACCGCGCCCAGCCCTGACTTCATATCTTTTTAAAGCAAGAATGTGAGTCCCTTGCTTCTAC
Organism: Papio anubis; assembly: GCF_008728515.1. NCBI lineage: Eukaryota > Metazoa > Chordata > Mammalia > Primates > Cercopithecidae > Papio > Papio anubis. The sequence goes on along the minus strand of NC_044985.1, from coordinate 457,316 downwards.
TGCCAAAAAAAAACAACAGCCAAATTCTATCAAGCATCTACTGTGGCAGGCACTCTCACGTTATCATGCCCACTTTGCCAATAAAGACCCCTGGATTCTGAGTGATAAGGTGATCTGCTCAAGGTCACACCGCCAGTAAGTGCTAGAGCTGGAATCTCACCCCCAGCTAACCCTAGTCCAAAGTGCATGCTCTTTCCAGCCCTCCATTGCCCAGGCGCCCAGCACTGTGTTCAGTGTTATGAAAATGAGAACAAAACTAAGGGCTGTGCCCTTAAGGAGTGAGAGCCATGTATGCATGACAATGCAAGAGGAGTCACTGGGTTCAGTGCTTGTGCACTAGAGCATGAGAACAAGGCAGGTTTGAAAAGCGTGGAGGCCAGAGGGAAGGGTGGCTGGAGAGGAGCAGCACCTTGGAGAATAATAGCACTCGCAAGGTAGCAGGTAGTGTGGGTATGGCATGGTTATTGTACTGGGGTGCCAAAACTTACACATTTCCACTTTATTTCATTTTATTTTCTATCTAACTTTGACTTCCCAAAGCAGGTGTCCCTAAGGATGGGAACAAGTCAGCATATCAGGAAAGTTATAGTGTTTGTTATACTGTTTAATATATTTTATATTTTATTTTTGAGAAAAAGTGAAACAGATTTTTCCAACCCCACCCTGGATGTAGAACAGCTGACCTGCCAGGCGAGTGGGTCAAGCAGCCTCATGATAAAAGCAGTCATTCTTTATTGAAGAAAATGTGTGTGATCTTTCATTCACTCACTTATTTATGTCCTGTTTTCCAAAAGGATTTCAGGGAGTGAACAAACACCACCTTTGTGCTGAGGTTTTTACAACACTTGTTTCTTACCACCATGCCCCCAACATCTCTGGGAGGTGCATTTAGTTGTCCACATGGGGGCAAGGGCCAAGCACAACATGGTGTCTCCAAACTCTGACGTCAGGGAAACAAGGTCACCTGCTAGAACCCAACTACACATCACATCACACAATATGGACAAAAAGAAATCTAACTCCATCTTATAGGGACAGAATGATTCACTCACCAGGATGAAATTAGTTGACTAAAGACAATTAGTTACCCAAAGGTTATAGTTTATGACCCTGAAGGACATCAACTAGTTTTGTATCTAACCCAGCAAACCTGTCCTAAGACTTCTTTATTAAATTACATATAAATACCTAGCTCCTCAAATGTTCCTTGGACTGGTTTTCACATTGTACTGGCTCCATCATTAACTGATGAGCTAAATAAGCTCTTTGACATATGTTTGTTTTATATTTGCATCAGAGTCATGATTTTTTCAACTTTTACTCTCAGTGGTACACATGCAGGTTTTGTTCTATAGATAAATTGTGTGTCACAAGAGTTTGGTGTACAGATTATTTCATCACCCAGGCATTAAGCCTGGTAGCCATTAGTCATTTTTCCTGATTCTCTCCCTCCTCCCACCCTCTATCCTCCGAAAGGCCCCAGTGTATGTGTTGTTCCCCTCCCCATGCATTCATGTGTTCTCATCGTTTAGCTCCCACTTGTAAGTGAGAACATACGGTGTTTGGTTTTCTGTTCCTGCATAAGTTTGCTAAGGATAATGGCCTCCAGCTCCATCTGATATGTCTCTGCAAAGGACATGATCTCATTCCTTTTTATAACTGTATAGTATTCCATGGTGTATATGTACCACATTTTCTTTATCCAATCTATTATTGATGGATACTTGGGTTGATTCCATGTCTTTGCTATTGTGAATAGTGCTTCATGAATGTATGCATGTGTGTATCTTTATAACAGAATAATTTATATTCCTTTGGGTATATACCCAGTAATGGGATGGCTGGGCCGGATGGTATTTCTGTCTTTAGGTCTTTGAGGAATCACTACACTGTCTTCCACAATGCTTGAACTAACCTGCACTCTCACTGACAAGCATAGAAACATTCCTTTTCTCCAAAACCTTGTCAGCATCTGTTATTTTCTGACTTTTTAAAGATAGCCATTCTGACTGGTGGGAGATGGTATCTCACTGTAGTTTTGATTTGCATTTCTCCAATAATCAGTGATGTTGAGCTTTTTTCATAACATTGTTGGCCACATGTATGTCTTCTTTTGAAAAGTACCTGTTCATGTCCTTTGCCCACTTTTTAATGAGATTGCTTGCTTTTTCTTGAAAATCTGTTTCAGTTCCCTGTAGATACTGGATATTAGACCTTTGACATTTGCATGGTTTGCAAAAAATTTTCTTCCATTCTGGAGGTTGTCTGTTCACTCCGTTGATAGTTTCTCTTGCTGTGCAGAGCTCTTTCATTTAATTAGATCTCATTTGTCAGTTTTTGCTTTTGTTTCAAGTGCTTTTGGCATCTTTGTCATGAAATCTTTGCCTGTGCCTGTATCCTAAATGGTATTGCCTAGGTTGTCTTCCAGGGTTTTTATAGTTTTGAGTTTTACATTTAAGTCTTTAATCCACCTCGAGTTAGTTTGTGTTTATGGTAGAAAGAATGGGTCCAGTTTCAATCTTATGCATATGGCTAGCAAGTTATCCCGGCACCATTTATTGAATAAGGAATCCTTTCCCCATTGCTTGTTTTTGTCAACTTTGTAGAAAAATCAGATAGCTGTAGGTGTGTGGTCTTCTTTCTGGGTTCTTTATTCTGTTCGCTGACCTATGTGTCTGTTTTTGCACCAGTACTATGCTGTTTTGGTTACTGTAGCCATGGAGTACAGTTTGAAGTCAGGCAGCATGATGCCTCCAGCTTTGTTCTTTTTGCTTAGGATTGCTTTGGCTATTCGAGCTCTTTTTTGGTTCCATGAATTTTAAAATAGTTTTCTCTAGTTGTGAAGAAGATCAATGGTAGTTTAATAGAAATAGCATTGAATCTATAAATTGCTTTGGGCAGTATGGCCATTTTCATGATATTGATTCTTCCTATCCATGAGCATGGAATGGTTTGCCATTTGTCTGTGTCATCTCTGATTTCTTTGAGCAGTGGTTTATAGTTCTCCTTGTAGAGATCTTTCACCTCCCTGGTTTGCTGTATTCCTAGGTATTTTATTTTATTTTATTTCATTTTATTTTGTGGCAGTCATGAATAGGACATGAATAGTTCCTGATTTGGCTTTACTATTTTTGATGTACAGGAATGCTAGTGATTTTTGCACATTGATTTTGTATACTGAGAATTTGCTGAAGCTGTTTATCAGCTTAAGAAGCTTTTGGGCTGAGACTATGAGGTTTTCTAGGTATAGTATTATGTGGTCTGCAAACAGGGATAGTTTGACTTCCCCTCTTCCTATGCCCTTTATTTCTTTCTCTTGCTTGATTCCCCTGCTTGGCCCTTTTTTTTTTTTTTTTGAGATGGGGTCTTGCTCTGTCACTGGGCTGGAGTGCAGTGGCACAATCTCACCTCACTGCAACCACCAACTTCCTGGTTCAAGTGATTCTCCTGCCTCAGCCTCCCAAGTAGCTGGGCTTACAGTCACATGCCACCACACCCAGTTAATTTTTGTATTTTTAGTAGAGACAGGGTTTCATCATGTTGGCCATGATGGCCTCGATCTCCTGACCTCATGATCTGCCTGCCTCGGCCTCCCAAAGTGCTGGGATTACAGGCATGAGCCACGACGCCCAGCCTTTGCCCACTTTTTAATGGGGTTGTTTGTCTTTTGCTTGTTAATCTGTTCAGAGTCGTGATTTTTAACCTTAGAAAAATTATGCCTTCACAAGCTAGACATGAAAACACAAGGTATCATCTCTGGAGCAAACAAGGGCTTTGTGGGCAGGCAGAAGTGGGCTCAAGTTTAAGTCTTGCTACTACTACTAATTAGGACAATGTGCAAATTACTTCACCCCAGACGTCTCCAGCTTCCACATCTGCAAAATAAGGATAATATGTGCCTTGCTAATCTGTTGTGAAAATTAAATGAGATAATACACAAAAGCATTTAATTCATTGCATGAACTCAGTAAATGGCACCCATTACTATCGTAAATATGGACAATATTACTGATAACCATTGGAGTATCTGCCCTTAAGACCACATTGCCCCTTCCTAAACTTGATTAGACAGGAATGGAGACACGGGACCGAAATTTGAGCTATAGAGAGGTGGAGTTGGACCTGAGGCTACTAGTACTATCTCTAGGCCTCTTTCCTCCTCTTTAAAGTGAGAAGTAAGTGAAAATAAATTCACCTTCTTGCTGGAAGGGTGAATGAGAAAATGTGTACATGGTTTCAGAGAAGGTGTTTATAAAACTCTGCAAGGTAGAACCTCACCCCCAAGTTCTGGCTTTCCAGGGCTCCAGTGGACACACCATGGCCCCAGTTCCACCTTGAAAACTGGCAACTTCTAGCTATGTGTGCTAAGTGGAGGAAGCTGGTTTATAAAGAAATTAAACTCAACGTGCAGAGAAATTGAAGCAAAAGATCCTGAGGCAAAAGAGAAAGAGATGAGAGAAAAAAGAAATATTAGAAATCCTAGAGGATTAAAGTACCTTCATGAGGCCCAGGTCCCTGCCTGGGATCCACCAAGTACCCCTGAATACTTACCATAAATATTTATTTATAGTTTATGCTGCAATGTAATGCTTTCACTTACTATTGGGTGACTTAGACTAACATTATTATTGCTATTATTATTACCTTACCATTATCCTGAGGACTCACACAGAGAATGAGACAAGGCTCCCATTTTCAGCTGTGAGGTCCAGCAAGTTGCAGGAAGGGCAGGACACAGACCAGGGCTGGTTGCCATGGGTTCTCCAACTTCAGCTCAGAGTGGTCCTAGAGGACCAGGAGACCAAGCCTCAGGTAGCCCCTGCATCAAACGTCGGCATCAAACCCTCACCTCTTTCTATATGAAGAAAACGAAGTTCCCTTCTAGCCCACTCCACCAACATATGCCCTTTTCAAAATTCACCAAGAGAGAAATGATCTGGAGATTATGCAAATACTCCATCCTTTGCAGGTGAACCTCACTTTAACAAATATGCATCTGATTAACAAGGGAAGGTGTTTGCTTTATAGATCTCACCTCGGCGTTCCTTCTGAAAGCCAGCTTTCCGAGTTCATTTAAACATACAATTTCCAGCCTGATGCTTTTCATGTTACATAGGGTAAGGGCATAGATCTTCAATGCACATTTCCTGTTGATAAATGCACACATCTGTGTATCCATGATCCAAATCATGGCACCCGGGAGACCTTCATGACCCTTCCCAGTCCACCTCTGGTCCCACAAGAGGGTCACTGCACTGGTTTCTACCATCAGAGATCTGTTTTGCCTGTTCTTGAACCTCATATAAATGGAGTGATAGGGTATATCGTCATTTGAGTGTGGTTTGTTGCACTCAGCATAAAGATATGGGATTTACCCTTGTTGCACTATCAAAGGTGCATTGTTTTTTAATGCTAAACAGTGTTTCAGCATTTGGAGATACTGCATCTTTGTTCACCCATTCATCTGTGGGATATTTCAGTTGTTTCCAGTGTTGAGCTATTCTGCTTCAAGCTGCTATGAATAGTCATATATTAGGTCTGTGTGGATATATCTTTTTCATTTCTCTTGGCTAAATACTTGGGAGTGAAATTCCTCTGTTGGAAATTGTCCAACGTATGTGTGAAGTACAGAAAAGCACCCCAGGCTCGCCCTGGGCCTGGAGAGCTCGGTCTGGCCACGGTGGCGCTTCCAGCAGAAGGATGTCCCTCCAGGGCCAGCCTCTGGCTGGCGGACTCGCAGCTTCTGTTTCAGCAGGACGCCTACTCAGGCAGGACTAATAAAAATCATAGCTGTTCATCCACCACACTCTGTACTCGTGCCTTAGGGCCCGGAGCCCCAGGTCCTGTGCTGTTACAAACAGGATGCTCCCCCAAGAGTGCAAGAGCCGGGCTGCAGGGGAAACGCACGTCTGAGGCTCTCTGCTTTTCTTTCTGGTTGCCAGAATAAGTGTAATTCGGGGTATTTGAAAAGTATCAGGCACTTGTTAGGAACTTCGTAGAAAAGACGCCTCTGCATCAGTATCAGCCTCCCAAATTTAATACAGAATTCCAAAATCAACAACTCTGCTCGGACACGGAAACAAGCCTCCCCTGGGGCCCAGCCAGCGGTCCCAGTCCTTAGGCCTCCGCTGCGGGTGCACAGACCGGGCCGGCCTGGGGCGGGGAAGGCGCGGGCGGCGCGGGCCCGGCTGGCACCAGAGGATGGAGGGGAACCGGCACCATAAGCACCTTCCCGGGAAACGCTGCCTTCCAGCGGAGCCTGAAGAGGCGACAGAGAGAGCCCGGGTAGAAAGTGAAGTGCGTTCCCGGTGGCACCTCGGCACATAGAGACCAGTAGTCCAGAAACTCCCGCAAAGATTGGGGGTCGGGGGACACAGGCCGGAGGGGCCAGACCCGGTGGGGACCCGTGAGCCCAGGAGAGAGGAAGCTGCTACCGCAGGCTATGAAGGCCCATGTCGGAGGGCCACGCTCCGTGTGAGCGAGGGTGTGTGAGTGGGCATCTGTGGGAGTGTGTTTACGTGTGCCTGAGTTTGATCGTGTCTAGAGAGAAGGTGTATGTGAGTCTTCAGTGTATGCAGTGTGTGTGTGTGTGTGTGTGCCTGAGTCTGGGTGTGTTTCCGAATGTGCACTCATGCAAGTGTGTGTGCGTGCGTGTGCAAGGCCTGACTCCTGCCCCTCGCTGGTTCCTCCACTCCCTCCTCACATTCCAAGGTGGAAGTGGGACCACGGTGTGCCCGTGGGAGTCCTGGAGAGCCAGAATTCAGGGGTGAGGTTCTGTCCTGCAGTGTTTTCTCATGCACCTTCTCTTGAAACAATTTACACATTCTCTTTCACCCTCACAGCAACCTACAGGGTTTTTATTCTCACTTTACAAAGGAAAAAACAGGCCCAGGGACATTACTAGTAAGGAAAAGAAGTAGCTCTAAGCCTACCCTGTCCAGTCTCTGGCCACCAACCTCTGAGACCAGCAGGCCACAAATCCAGGCCACAAATCCTGTTATGATGCAGCCTGAAGGTTCTTACTGGATGTTGGTACCGTGTTCTTGGACTTCCCAGCCTCCAGAACCATGAGCCCAATAAACTTCTTTCATTTATGAATTACCCAGTCTATAGTATTCCGTTATAGCAGCCAAAAACAAACCAGGACTCCCCCACCAGTGGAATGAGGAAGCCATTTGCCCTCGGCCTGTCTAGAGTTAGGTTCCATACATGTCAGCCAAGAACAGATGCCCTTTGCTTTGTGGGGAGCTGGGACACTATGAATTTCTGACTTAGCAGCCCACCACAGGACGAACGCAGCTGCCCCTGTGCGAGAGGAAGCCTTGTGCTGCCCAGACACGGGGAGAAGGCACAATGAGGTGCTTCCTTAACATTCATTCTGTAGTCACTGTTTCCTAGTGCCTCGCTTTATACTTTGTCTGTTTCTACTTCAGAGTACATTTTTTGGTTTTCTGTCCTGGTCTAATGCATTATTGAAAGGCTTCCTGATCACCAGTCATGCATATGGAGGAGGCTCTGGCCTTGTGCTTATGTAGATTTTTCTCTGGCCTCTGAAGTCTGCTGTCAGGCTCTGGGGAGCAACTGCAGCCGCCAACACTGTCGTGCCAAAAACCCTGCATAGATGACAACAGACAGCATCAGTCTGGCCAGAGAGCCCACCAAGGACACAAAACACCACAAGTCACAGCAATACTCGGTCCTTTCCCAACACTGGCTGTTGAGGTAAAACCGTTCAAAACTGGCTGGGAAAAGAAGCAAAGAGATGCAAAGAGTCACACTCCTGAAAATGAACAGCAATTATTAAGCTGCCCCAGGGCAGACCTGTCAGCCTCTGCATACAAAACCAAAGCTCAGAAGCCAGATCTCAGCCTGTTCACGGGCAGGCTGCCCAGCCGGCCCCCAGCCTTCTTTACACTCAGTTCAGCTCATCCATCACTGAGGCCACAGTTGTCTGGGGGGCCAGGTCTGCGCTGGGCACAGGGGCATGACAGGGCCACCTGCCCTGCCTTCATCTTACTCACTTCAACCAGGAGATGAGACAGAAGGCTTCATTCATGCCATTCTGTGAGCTGATCTCTTGCACAGGTATATATTGAGCACCCACTGTATACCTAATTCTATTCTGTCAATAGACAAATGGAGCTTATGTTGTAGTGAGATGAGACAGAGAATAAACAAATAAACAAAGACAACATGTAGCTGGCCAAAGGTGACACCTGCTAACGAGCGATTAAAGCAGGGAAGGAGGTAAGGGGTACTGGGGAAGGGTGGTGTCACACACCCAGATATTTTCAATAGAAGAGAGAGGCTGTCTTCAGTGGAGAAAGCAAATCTGCACAGACCCCTGTGAGAGGGATTTGGGTGGGTGTTGGGAGAGAGCATGGTCAGAGGGAACAGCAGATGCAGGACCTTCGGGTAGGGAGTGCTTAGCAAATCAGGGACAAGCAGGAGACCGTGGATGGAGTCTGGAGGGCACGGGGATGCTGTGCTGGGCCTCAGATTTGTTTCTCTAGTGTTTTGGGGTCTCCTGGAATGTGCTGCTGCCTTGTGGGGATAGTCATGCCCCTTGGGGGGAGAGGTGGGAATTTGCAGGGGCCTGTTTTGGTTGTCACAGAGATTGGGAGCATTTCTGCCTTTTGCTGGTGGACCAGGGGTGGTGTTGAAGGTCGTGTGCAGGAAAGCCACACCCCACGAAGACTTACCATACCCCAGACCCTCCAATGCCCAGCAGGCACAGGCAGGACCTGCCCTCTGGCACCACCACCCACATCTAACTCTGCTTTGCATACAGACTGAGGCGTGTGTGTCTAGTGCCAAGACACAGTGAATGTTCCGGGACTGCCACGCCATGTAAAAAAAATTCCCTTCACCATGGGCCTCCATCTGTGGCCACAGCACATTCACCCAGCCCCTGACCTCCTGGTGTCGTCCGGCTCACGGTGTCGGCGGTGGAGCCACTCTTGGCATTTGCTTATCAAAGTGCCTGTCATTTTACTTAAGTTGTTTGGTGTTGTTTCTCCTTTATATCATGCACAGCATGGCACAGTTTTTGGAGATGGTGGGTGTGGGTGGAGGATAGTAGAGGAGAACTAGAAGCAGTGGAGGCTGGGACCTCTATCGTTGAAGAGGCTGGCACCCCAGTCTAGGTGAGAGACGGTGGAGGCATGGGTCTAAGTAGCACCTGAGGAGGTGAGCAGAAGTGGTCACATTCTGGTCATATTTTAAAGGTAAAACTTTTGGATTTGCTGATAGACCATACATGAGTGTGAGAGAAAAATAGGCCTCGAGGATAACTCCAAAACTTTTGGCCCAAACAACTGGAAAGATGCAGTTGTCACAAACTGAGAAGGGGGAGATTAAAGATTAAAGAAGCATGGGACTAGGGGGAGCCGGGAGTGCAGTCACATGGATTATGGAGTTGGAGTTGCCTTTTGATGGAGATGCCAAAGAGCCAAATGGATAGTTCTTGGGGACAGTAAGAGCAGAGAAAAGGCCATGAAACTCAGCCTGTGAGACCAGGTAACTTCCAGGAGGAACAGACACCTGGGCTGGGGTTTTGAATGATCAGCAGGAGTTTCCTGGAGAAAGAGGATGCTCCAAGCAGGGAAGTAAGCAGGATGAGCAGAGGAGGTGCTAAAGAACGTGGCATCCCAGCCTCCGGGCCACTTCGATGGACAAGCACTGCGTGCCCAGGACGCGAGGGCCAGAACTGATGCCAGCAGGCCACATGGAGGCTGGGGGGTCTGTCTCACGGCAAGGAGGAGCCCTTGGAAGTCTCAGAACAGTCTGAATTCTTCCATGTCCTCTGGAAAGATGACCGCTCTGATCCAGCCGCCACTTCTGAACCAGCATCTGCTCACACACCTTTTTGTTCTGTTTCATTTCCCTTCCTCTCCAAATGGACTCCATGCTCCTTAGAAGGAAGGTGCCAAGCGTCAGGGGGCTTGGGAAATCACAGCTGCACCCCTCGAGAGGCCTCAGGGACCCCTGTCCCACAGGTGGTTGAGCAGGGCCCTGATCTCCGGATGGAAAGGTGTCCCAGGATAACATGAGATGATGCATGAGTGCCTGTCACCTGGAGGTGCCCAAGAAACCGCCCGGAGTGAGACCTTGTTTGGTCACCCTCCAACTGATCAGGCGGGGTGTGGGTGAGAGCAGGGAGTATGGCAGGGCCGGGATCACCCTCTGCCTGCCACTGTCCCCGCAGCATGGGGACACCCACCACCCTCCCAATGCTGCTCCAGGGAAGTCAGACCAGGAGCACGGTCCCACTACAGTAAAAGCAGCAGCTGTGGCCATCAGAGAAATGCAAATCAAAACCACAATGAGATACCATCTCACACCAGTTAGAATGGCGATCATTAGAAAGTCAGGAAACAACAGGTGCTGGAGAGGATGTGGAGAAATAGGAACACTTTTACACTGTTGGTGGGATTGTAAACTAGTTCAGCCATTATGGAGAAAACAGTATGGCGATTCTCAGGATCTACACAACCAGATCTTGCCATATGACCATCCCATTACTGGATATATACCAAAGGATTATAAAATCATGCTGCTATAAAGACACATGTACTGCGTATGTTAGTGCGGCACTATTCATGCTTGAGGCGGAATCAACCCAAATGTCCATCAGTGACAGACTGGATTAAGAAAATGTAGCTATACACCATGGAATACTATGCAGCCATATAAAAAGGATGACTTTGTGTCCTTTGGCCAGGGACATGGATGCAGCTGGAAACCATCATTCTTAGCAAACTATCACCAGAACAGAAACCCAGAAACACGCATGTTCTCACTCATAGGTGGGAACTGAACAATGAATCACTTGGACTGGAAGGAACATCACACACGGGGCCTATCATGGGGAGGGGAGGGGGAGTTGCACTGGGAGTTATACCTGATGTAATGTGAGTTGATGGGTGCAGCACAGCAACATGGCACAAGTATACATATGTAACAAACCTGCACGTGTATGCACATGTACCCTAGAACTTAAAGTATAATAATAATAAATAAATAAATAAATAAATAAATAAATAAATAAAAAAAGCAGCAGCTGTGTCTGGGTCCGGGTACCCTGCCCAGTTGCAGGGCCTGGCCACAGCCACCGGGCCACTTGGCCTCCCCATGTGAGGGAGGGCCCCAGCTGTGTTGGGAGAAAGAAAGCTGGTGCCAGGACAGGGGAGGGGTCCAAGGCTCGACTCCCAGGGCCTTCCTGGGAGTGACCCTGGCCAGCTTCCCGCTGCAGTGAAGGTCGATTGGTTGTCACAGGGGCAGCTGGAGTGCCCACAGCCTTGCCCCTGCACGGGGGAGCCAGCCCTCCAGGCAGGAGAAGCAGCATGACAGGCAGGCACTGCCAGTGCTCCTGCAGGAGACAGGGTGAGGCCGCGAGCAGCACCTATGCAGGACCAGCCTGGCTCAGCCTTACCTCCCAGTGGGGTAGTCTCTGAGCTGAACCCTGAAGGCTAAGCCAGCACATCTCCCTAGCCAAGGTGCAGCTCACCTTGTGTCCATCACACCCTACTCCAGGAACCCTTTCAGACATGGTTTTCCTGGTCGCCCGCACATTGCATTTGAATAGGACAGTTGTGTTATATGTCTACCTGTGTGCTGTACCCATGGGCCTGTGTTTTATTTATGAAAAGATTAAGAGCCTTTCCAGCCCCAACACTCACCAGCACCGTGGGGCTGCCTGCTGTGCAACCATGAGGGGCAGCAGCTGTGAGCTCCAGTTGCCCTGAGGGACAGAAGGGCTGGATTCCTGGCCTCATGGGGCCACACCAAGGGGTCGAGATTGTCCTTTGCCCCAGGGAGTTAGATGTTGAGAGGCAAAGGGTGGCTAGAAACTGAGGGCACCTCAGCCGGAGCTAGTGGGAGAGCAGGATGTTGTGGACAGCCCGACCTGTGGCTGAGCTCTGGGAGAGCAGGACGTTGTGGACAACCTGACGTGTCACAAGCCTGCCACACCAGCTGCCACCTGCCCGGGGTCAGGATGAGGGCACCGGAAGCTAGACGCTCAGAATTGAGCATGGCCCTCATGGATGGCAGGGATGAGGTTTGGCCCCAGAGTCCAAACCCTGAACTGTGAAGCCTCCTGGGCCACAGAACAGTCAGGCTGCAGCTTCCCAGAGCACAGCCTTGGGGGCAGGCAGTAAACAAATACATCACATGACGCTGAGGACGTGGGTCTGAACTGCTGTGGAGAGACTGAGAGTGCTGGCCAGCAGGACCAGCATGCCCCACAGGTTTCTAGGGCCAGAGCAGGCTGGGGCTCTCACCACGGCCCTGGTGGATGTCCAGGGCCCAGCCAGAATTTGAGAGGGACACGGCGGGGGCAGAAGTGGATAGGGCCACAGAGGCAGGGGATAATGGGTTCCAAGGGAAGGGGCCTGTGGCTCAGACACTGGCGAGGCCGAAGGGGCAGCCCGTGAGTGTGATCAGGCAGCACCCACAAAGCACTCACAGCGTGCAGACCTCGTGGGAGCCACATGAGGTATGGGAGGAAAGTCCGGGGCCTCCCAGCAGCTCGGGGAGCCAGCAGGCCTCACGTAGCACCCTCCTGCACCGATGGGCTCGGTGAGTAAGCGCAGCAGGAGTTTCCCTCTTCCTCTTGTCTTCTGCGGCCTTCCCTTCACCACAGCCCAGATCTCAGCGTGTCTGGAGAGATCTCGAATCTCTGTGTGGCCTGATCTGCACGTGTGCGGGGAGCTTTCATGGGGGTTGGCAATGACTGGCTGATTTCTTGAGCGTGTGCGTGTGCGTGAGCGTGTGCGTGTGCGTGAGCGTGTGAACGCCGGAGCCAGTGTGCGAAGTGTTTTCTCTTGCCCACTGCGGAATTCAGGCCGTCCTTCAGTCTGCACCGCCCTCCACAGGCAGGAGCAGCTCCTGAGACTGAAGAAAATGCTCCTTGGCGAGCCCATGGGGCACTCATGGAGGAGGAGCATAGGCGGCAGAGAGAGCCTCCCCAGGCACAGGGGTGAGAGGCCTTGCCCCCGATGCCCCCTCAGCAGCCTGTGCCATTCCCTATGATCCCTCTAAATGGTGGGAGCTGCCGTTTCCTGAACAGCAGAGATGTGCAGAAGCCACAGCAGCGCTCACCCCATCTCCCCCGTGACCCCGTGGGAGGACCCCTTACCCGCAGGAGGGAACTGACTCCGGCAGGGGTCAAGTTATCTATTTAGTTGCTGCTTCGTTCCAGAAAGCTTTCTGCATTCAGTGCAAGGAGACATAAACTAAATATGTGGCGGGGAAAAAAGGCAACGGGAAAATGAGAGCAAAAGAGTGTGAGGGAGGCCAGAGTTCACGAGAGAACGCTGGATCTTGCTGAGCAGGGACCAGCTGCGGGCCAGGCAGTGGGGCGGCCTGCACACCTTTGCCCACAGTGCCCGTCAGGGGAAGCAGTGCTGGGGAGGTTGTGCACTCGTGCTGTGAGGAGACGCCTGGGCTGCAGGAAATACCTCCCTCACTCCCCGTGTCCTCCATGCACAAAGATCCCAGGAGATGCTCCAGTTAAGCCCAGGGTCTGCAGCAAACCTGGGAGGCGCTGACAGTTTTGGATGCGGGACAGAAGGTGAGCCCCCTAGCATGCCCCACGCTCGGTCTGATGGCTGGCCCCACAGTGCAGCAGTGAGGAGGTCTCCTACCGGGGAACATCACATGAGCTCCCAAATGAATCAAATCTGAGCAGAGCTCCCAGCTCCGATACCTCTAGGGTAAATGGAGACTTTACCTCAGAAACTCGGCTTAGCCCCGCTAGTACAGAACAGCAGTTTCCACCCTGATGTCTTCCAGAGGCTCAGTGAATGGCCATTTCCATCCACAACTCCCATTAAAAAGAGGCAGGCTTCCATGAGGGGCTGCATGGGAGCTGAGGGAAGACCTGCACCTGTCAGAAATCCTGTCTACGCTATCTGCAGTAGTCCCAAAACAGGTCGTGGAGCAGGGAGAGGTGTCGTTGGGGCATCTTCAGGTCCCCTGGGGTCATCTCGTTCACCTCCTCCTCTTTCCTGAAGCTGCTGATTCAGTTAACTCATTCATTCATTCACTCCTTCATTCATCCAACAAAGATTTAGAGGCATCTACTCTACCTGTGGCTGGGGCGTGGTGGTGAGCAAGGCTGGGTTCCCACACACCATGAGGTCAGGTCTGGTGGGAGAGCCGGGCAAGCGACCACCCACAGTGTATTCATATAGTCGCCATGGCCACAGTAAAACACTGCCCTACAGTCCCGGGAATGATATTCCAGCCAAGGACCGAGGGACGTGAGGAGCTGCCCAGGTGGAGGCAAGAGGAAGTGCCCAGTGATGGGAGTGGAGCCTGCACGGGCCTCAAGGGAGGATACTGGATGACTGGGGCCAGCCGGGGTCGCAACATGAAGTGGCACCTTCTGTAACTGGAAATCGCAAGCTCACCTTTCACGCAAGGCTGGCAGCATGTGGAGCTGCCTGAGCAGTCCTCCCCGGGTGTGCAGCTGGCAGGGTCCTCTCTCCAGGCTGACCTGCAAAGAATTGTGTTGAGACCTCCCTTGCAGTTTTCACATTTTCGCATTTTCTATCTTTTTAAAAAAAAATGTAAAAAGAGTTGCAGATCCTCCCATAGTAGCACCCTGTCAAACTGTTTTCCCATCTTGTCCCTCGCTTCACCTCCCTTTCCTTCCACCTTGTGAACTCCGGCCCTTCTGATTCCAGAGGATTCCAGGTTTCCATCAACAAGTTTGCGTGAAAACAAGAAAAAGAAAAGCGCGTGTCTCTGTGCACAGCCCTCAGCAGCACCACAACATGTTTCCCCAGAGGAGCCCGGTACGACGCCAACATTAATTTACAGCCTGCAGATCCCTCGTCACCACTGTAGTTACATCATTATTGGTGCCATTTTGGGGGTAGTTTTCAAAGATTCTATTTTGGTGGTTTGTGCACATTGAGTGCAGAGATGAGTTTATATTCCACAATATACAGACTATGCCTTGTCTACTTCTATATTAAAATTTATAGATCAATTGACGTCAACATAGATATAAGTACACATGATACGGAGATAGAGATATATAGCTCGCTCCCTCATTTCTTATTCCCACCCTCATTTCCTAGATGCACGCGGGAGCCAACTCCAACGTATTTGACACACTGAATATGCATGTCCTTAAATATGCACATCTCTTTGTAAAAGATGTAGTGGTGTTTGGTAGATATACATATGCCATAAATTATGTGAGTTACATCAGACGTTAAATCTCATTCTGTTTCTTCTTCGTTTTCACTTGACCGTAAGTTTTCAAGATGTATCGTGTTGCTCTACCTACAGCTAGATTATTGCTTCTCGGTGCTGCCTTGTGTTATTGCACAGTTTGTTTCCACCTTATTTTATTTCCAGCACTCTGTAATGGACACCAAGTTCCCACACCTTGTTGTATCATAAACAGACAGACAGGCAATCCTCTGTGAGTATTTCCCGATGGGTCTGGATCAGGGTTCCTCCAAGACGCTTAGGAGGAGTTGGGCGGCTGGCACCAGGCCAACCCACACACTGCACTGGGCCGAGTCCTCTGGGGTGGCTGCAGCAGTCTACACTCCAGGGCTCCCATTAGCCCACAGCCTTCTCAACATGTGAGCCTGTCCCTGGTCTGATCGTTGCTATTCTGTTGCATGTAAAGCACTGTCTTGTTTTAATTTTAACTTGCATTGTGAACATGTTTTCGTGGATTTTTTTAGTCATTTGGACTCCCATTTCTGTGAATTGTTATTCATTACCTTTATTCACTTTCCTATTGCAGCGGTCTCTCCTTTCCTTGTGTTTTGAAGGAATTCTTACTGGCTTTGCCTACTCCTGTTGGCTTTCCCTACTGTAATCCTCATTGAAAAGAAATCCCTAATTTAGAGGTAATCTAACGTCCACCTTTACACTTTAAGCTATGATTTGACAACTTTGTTCAAGCAAATATTTGCTTAATCTCTGCCATCCCCAGTAGACTCCAAGGCTAGGGACCATGGCAGTCTTGTACCACTCGGTGTCTAGAAGAGCATTTATTCATTCGTGAATAACTATTTGGGGGAATGAATAAGA
This sequence comes from Papio anubis, assembly GCF_008728515.1. Taxonomy (NCBI): domain Eukaryota; kingdom Metazoa; phylum Chordata; class Mammalia; order Primates; family Cercopithecidae; genus Papio; species Papio anubis. The sequence goes on along the minus strand of NC_044985.1, from coordinate 441,251 downwards.
CCAGCACCTGGCACATTGTACACACTCAGTAAATGGAAGCTGCTATTTTGAATGAATGAGATTTTCTCAAGGGAAAGCTCTAAGTAAATGTAATGAAACAATCTTCTGCAGAGAGAAACACAAAATCAAAACCAAGAAAACGGAAGCTAAAACACCAACAAACCTCGGTAAGCAGGAGGGACCTCCTGGATCTCATAAGAGATTTGAATGTTTTCATTGAGCACAGAAAGCCTTTGTGATGCATGGATCCAGCTCTCTCTCTCTGACTCAGGAATAGCATTACCGCTGCAGGGTCTTTGTTTGTTTTGGCTTTAAAATAGAAACGTGACAGTTACACTTGGATGATGCCGAAGTCAGGATGATGTGCCACATTTGAGTGACTCACATGCAATACGGTGAGACTCTCCTGCTGGAATCCCTCTAGAATTTGTGACTAGCTCCTCTAATTCCAGCACCATGTTCCGTGAGCACACCATTACCTTCTCTGGATTCTCTGGGAGTCATCTGTGAGGTCTTAATCATTACAATTGGATTGCCTTACTATCTAAAGTTTTACAGAAGGAAAAATAAATCACACATTTAGCAGAGTTTCAGGAAGACTCACCCACCTCCATTCTTTCCCCTACTATTGGGAAACTGCCTGATGCCAGAGAGCAACACGGACGTGGGACACAGGTCAGGCCCTGATGAGGCCAGTGAGGATCAAAGGACATCTCAGGAGGATCAGCTTCCAGCATGAGGGGTTCCACTGAGCCGGTCCCCAGGAAAAATGGTGAAAATTGGTTTAAAATACACAATCAGTAAAGACTGCCAAACACAGTAGCAAAAAGCAAATGAAGAGACATGTATTCAAGAAAACGTATAAAACATTGGTGAGAAAGGCGCATATCTCGGCATACACTCAGGAGAGTCTATGGTGTTAGAACCAGGACCTTTCCTCCTCGCTCCTAGTTAGGTAAGGCAGAGACACCACTCCAGACTGCCTCAGCCAACAACACAGGGCTCCCTCTCCCCTCTGCTTCCAGTCAGAGAGCCTTCTTCCTGCGAGGAGCTGGATGTCAGCATTTCTCATCCTGCCCCCGCCACCTGTTGCTGAGGCTAAGTACTGGGTGAATGCAGTCGAAAAGTGGAGCCTCTACTCTTCCTCCCAGCTTCCTCTCTTGAATTGAGGCTCTACCTTGGGCACAGTGCACTGAAAGTACTGCAGCCTGACAGCAACTCTTCCAACTTGGGAGGTGATGGTTCCACAGCAGGAGAAGACCCCAGGATGCCCCCACCCCGCCACCCTGCCAAGCATTCAGTTCCTGGAGTGGGGGTATCCCTCGGAAAGAAGCTTGTCATTGTCCCTACCCCCAGCTCCAGAGCTAGGCTCGAGATTTTGCCTGGAGGCCGGGGGGAGGGAAGAAGTTAGAGAAGAAGCAGGTCTTAAGCAAATAACTCCTGTGTCTTCCCCAAGGAACTGACTTCATTTATAACAGAGTGTGCAGAAGTTCAAGCTTAAGGGCACTCTTCAGAATGGTGGAGGTTGTGGTGAAAGCAGTTGGGAAGAGATTCATGGGTTTAATGAATATACAGCCTAGACTGTAGGCTGGCTGGCTTGCAGGAGAGAACTGGTGAATAAGACAGCTGGAGAGGAGCCCTCCTAGGGTCAGAACAAATATCAAACACAAATCTGAGACTACTTCTGAAAAGGAGCCATGATTTCACTGGTTTAAGTTGAAGAGCAATTTATGCCCTTAGAACATTACTGAAAGGAAGCATTATACAAATAACCAATAAGTACATGAAAAGATGCTTGACATCATTAGTCATCAGGACATTGCAAATACAGATCACAATGAAATCCTACTGCATACCCACTAGGATGGCCATAATAACACAGTCAAATAATAACAAGTGTTGGCAGAGATGTGAAGAAATTTGAACCCTCATGCACTGCTAGTGGGAATTTAAAATGATGCAGCCACTTTGGAAAACAGTGTGGAAGTTTCCTAAACAATTAAACACAGATTTACCATATGACCCAGCAATCCTACTCCTAGGCATATACCCAGGAGAAATGAAAACGTATGTCCACACAAAAACTTGTATGTGAACGTTCATAGCAACATTGTTCATAATAGACAAAAGGTAGGAAAAACTCAAATATCCATCAGTTGACAAATTGATAAACAAAATGTGGTATAGCCATACCATTCCGTAAAAAGCAATGTAGTACTGATACATGCTACATCATGGATGAAACTTGAAAACATGCTAAGTGAAAAAAACAGTCACAAACACCACATATAGTGCATTTGGATAAAATGCCCAGAAACTTGAAAACATGCTAAGTGAAAAAAACAGTCACAAACACCACATATTATATAATTGCATTTGGATAAAATGCCCAGAAACTTGAAAACATGCTAAGTGAAAAAAACAGTCACAAACACCACATATTATATAATTGCATTTAGATGAAATGCCCAGAATAGGGAAATCTATAGAGACAGAATGTAGACTAGAGATTGCTTAGGACTGGGGGAGGCGTATGGGGAGATAGGAAGATGAGCTGAAAGTTCTTTCTGGGGTGATGAAATTGTTTTAAAATCGGCTGCAGTGATAGCTATACTAAAAACCGTTAACTCGCAGACTAAATAGTTAAATTTTATAGTACGTGAGTTATATCTTAATAAAGCTGCTTTTAGAAGTCTTAAGTTGTTTCCATGAGTAGAAATATAGAACAGTCTCATTTTTATGAGGACTGCATAGTATTCTACAGCACAGATGTGCCATGATTTTATCTTAACCATTACCATAACAACCTATACTCATATTGTTTCTGAGTTTGCACTATTACTGACAATGAGGTAAAGAACGCCTTGGCAGTACCTCCTTGTGTTCATATGTAGACATTTGGTGGGCTGTTTTCCTAGATCTTTTAGCCCACAGAAGACCAGAGTTACTGCTAAAGATTTTTAAAGTTAGATAAATAATTGTCTTCTGAGAGCAACATGACAGGGCTTTCTCTGTTACGGCAATCCTGGCTCAAGCCCTCTCTGATTGGTTATCAACATTTATTCATTCGGCTATTCCTGTCGTGCTTAATTTGTCAGATTTATTAAGGATCAACTTTAGCCAGACCTTCAGCTGCATGCTGAGGATCTAGGCAGGATCTCAGGCTGGGGCAGGGTAGCGGGGTGTGGGTAGGGGTGGTGAACAGGTGACTGCAACGCTCTCTGGTGAACACCAAGCACTCAACCCAGCTTCCTGAGGTGGTCTGTCCTCCAGAATGGCTGGCCAGCCAGGCTCACACCAAGCCCTTGGCCACCGCCATGCCCCACACACAGACATATCTAGTCTTCCCACATAAGACTTATAAGAGTAATCGTGGCAACATATGCTTAATAACATGAAAATACATGCTACACACACACACACGAAAAGTCTAGGAGCACACAAATGCCCATCACAAATAGAAGGATGGGCAACTGTGGCATGAGCATCCAAAGGAACAGCAAGGGAGCGGCACAAAGCTGCAGGCTTGGAGTGTGTGGGTTTGCTTGTGTTCGTGTGGAATTGCTCCACGTGAACACACAGGCCACGGCAGCACCCCTAGAAAGGGGCCCAGATGACGAACAGGGTGGGAGAGACTCACTGTTCAGCGTACCCTCTGCATCTTTTGAATTTTGTACCATGTGCATATTTAAAGGAGTAACAAGATTACTCCTTCAGGGGCTCCCGTTGCCCCCACAGTGAAATCACACTTTCGACACACGATGAGACAGCGTCTTCACCTTCTCCCAGTGCGTCCTTATTTCACTTCTTCCTTCTTCCTGGGCGCCCCTCCAGCTGCACCTCCTGGGTGGAGCATGGCCTTTCCCTCACTTGCATCTGCCTCTTGGCCTTGGAGGTACCCTCGGGCCACTCGGAAAAAAACCTCCTCTGGCCCCTCGACTACTCTGGAGGACCCTCTGAGCTCAGAATTCTCCCAGAGGAATACCCCTCATCCACACTGGCAGTGGGGCCACCAGACCCCAAATTCCTGCTTCAGGGCCCGCAACATGGTAATGTCAACCAAAATTAAGGCTGCCCAGGCAGAAATAAATAGATGAAGGTTTACTGGACACCAAATGTGAGGCTCATCCGAGGAAGACATGTCAGCAGATTTAGGCATGCTCCACAGTCGGCCACAGGTGAAAGGATTTTCTGGGAAGCTGAGGAGAAGGGAGGGGAGGACTCATGCTGGAGCTGTCCTCTTTACTGCAGGCTCCAATGCAGGGGTCCGGTCACTGACCACAGACAGCAACACACACGCTAAAAGTCCCTACATGCAAGACAAGCAGCAAAGCTTCATGATTTAGAAACAAATCGGTGTATTTTCCAGTGTCAGTGGGTTACGTATTTTTTTTTTATAGATGGAGTCTTGCTCTATCACCCAGGCTGGAGTGCAGTGGCATGGTCTTGGCTCACTGCAACCTCCTCCTCCTGGGTTCAAGTGATTCTCCTGCCTCAACCTCCCAAGTAGCTAGGATTACAGGCACACACCACCACACCCGGCTAATTTTTGTATCTTTAGTAGAGACGGGGTTTCACCATATTGGCCAGGCTGGTCTTGAACTCCTGACCTCGTGATCCGCCTGCCTCGGCCTCCCAAAGTGCTGGGATTACAGGCGTGAGTCACCGCGCCCAGCCAGGTTACCTATTAATCTGTACTTCAACAGTTTGAGGAAACTCACGACAAGATCTGTGGGACTCAGGATAAGATGCTTCACTCGGGAACAGAATGCAAGCCATGAGCCTAAGGCCTCCCTGAGGGAGCAGTGTGGCAGCTGCCAATATGGGCTGCAGGTTATCAGTGAGCACTCGGCGCCATTTGTCAGTGTGTGCACAAGACGGATGGAGAGAGAGAGGCAGAGGGAGAGTGAGGGAGAGAGAAGAGAATGAGTGAGAAAGAGAACACAGAGTGAGACGGCGAGAGAATGAGAGAAAGTGGGAGATGGAGTGAGTGGGAGTGAGACGGAGAGAGAGAGAGTGAGACAGTGAGGGAGACAGCAAGTCACCAGTCCCAGGCCCAGTTCTGCGGCTTCCTCCTAACCTGCTGAAAGCCCCATAGGCACTACAGAGAGACGAGCTGACCTGCCCCAAGTCTCCAGCTTGTAAGAGGGGCCTGGGACTCAGACCTGACTCCAAATCCCAGCCTCTTTCAGCTTCCCCACCCCGCATTCCAGAAGGCTTCTCAACCCCATGCAAGATCAGTGCCCACTAAGGTGCCTTCCTGGGCTCCCTGGGGCCCCCTCAGCCTCCATCCATCTGTCAATCATCTCTCAGGCTGTCTCTGCACGCTTTTCACCATTTGGACTGACAGAGGCTTAGAACATTTTTGCTTCGATTATGTCCATTATTTAAAGATTCTCCCTGGAGATTTGTGGCTAAAGACAACAAAAGGTGAAAAAGAAATTCACTAACTAAGTTATATAATAAGGCACTTTATTCCAAAAATGAGAGTGAGATATTTTAAGCTTTTACCACTTACCTTGGCTTTCTTGTGGTGTTTTCCAACTTCAGGTATTTCAGCTACAAAACAAAATAAAATAAAATGTTATGAATCCTCAGTTCTGTTCCTTGGAAATACGGGCCCCCCGATGGAGCCTAAGTCACAATCCCTACTCTTACGCCCTCTATGATCTGGGAGGGAAACCAGAATAAATATGCTAGGATGCAGTAAATGAGATCAGAGAAACACTTCACCCATACGAGAATGTAAAGGCACAGCCACCTCGGCCCAGTGTGGGACACTCCAACTGCCACTCCAGTATGGCGCTGCCTGTCCTCAGCCTGCCCCGGAGCTCAGCTCTGCCCTGCAGCTCAGCTCTGCCCTGCTCACTCCCACTTCCTTCTGATTTTCAGCACTCCAATGCGTTATATGACACTGTGAGTTTAACTTGCATTTCTCTAACGACCAATGACGTTGAGCACTTTCCATGTGTGTAAGAGCCATTTGTATATCCTCTTCGGTGACGTGTCTGCTGAAATTTTTGGACTATTTTCTTACATCTTCATGACCATTGTTTATAGGGACTATCTCCACTCTCCTTCCTTCATGCCTTCATCAAAATCAGTTGTTCACACATACGTTCATCTCTTGATTTTCTACCCTATTCCGTTGATCTATTCATCTATGTTTAGTGTTTTGTTACTACAGCTTTATAATGTCTTTCCATTTTCATTCAGTTTAAAATGCTTTCTGATCTTCCTTTTGATTTGTTTTGACCCATGAGTTATTTAGATGTGCATTATTTAATTTCCAAACGCTTGGGGATTTTCCAGATATCTTTCTATTGCTGATTCCTAATTTAATTCCATTTTGGTCGGAGAACATGCTCACTATGACAGAAATCCTTTCACATTTACTCAAACTTATTCTGTGGCCCAGAGAATACTTTATCTTGGTAAATGTGTCATGTGCGCTTGAAAAAAATGTGCATTCTGCTAAACACAGGAGGGTTCTATAAATGTCAGTTAGATCACATTTGGTTTCCAGTTTTGTTTCTGTATTCTTACCGATTTTCCATCTACTTGTTTTCTCTGTCTGTCGTCCAGGCTGGAGTGCAGTGGTGCAATCATAGCTCCATAAGCTCGAACTCCTGGGCTCAAGTAATTACCCCACCTCAACCTTCCGAATAGCTGAAACTATAGGAATGTGCCACCAGGCCCAGGAAATTTTTTTTTTTTTAGAGACAATGTCTCACCATGTTGCCCAGGCCAGTCTTGAACTCCCGGGCTTAAGCAAAATGGCCGCCTTGGTCTCCCAAAGGGCTGGGATTACAGAGGTGAGCCACTGCACCCGGCCCTGTGTACTTATTTTCAACAATTATTTAGAGAAGAGTGTTGAATTGTCTAACTATATTTTTTGATTTAACCATTACCGCTTGCAGGTTTCTGAGTTTTTGCTGCATGTATTATCCGTTGGATAAATGTTTAGGATAGTTATGTGGTGTATTATCACATACACATAATGAAGCTGTATTATCCGCTGGATAAATGTTTAGGATAGTTATGTGGTGACTGTTTGACCCCTTCGTCATTATAACATGACCTTCTCTGTCCATGGTAACATTCTTGCTCTGAAATCCACTTGACTTGGTATCAAGATGGTGACTCCTGAATAACACTGGTGTGAAATGTATTCCATTCTTTCACCTCTGATCCAATGTTGCCTGTGCATGTGTGCACACTTGTGTGGTTGCTGCGTGCTTTTTAATCCAATTGAAACAATCTTGAATCTTTAATTGGGCTATAGTTTAGGTTTGTTTCATTTAATCTAATTATTGATCTGGTTGGGTTTAAAGCTAGTATCTTGTCATTTGTTTTATCTTAATCCAATCAGTCATTTGTTTTCTGTTTCTTTTTTGGCATTTTTGATTAATTAAGGATTTCTTACATTTTCACATTATTTCTTTTATTGGATTATCAGCTACAACTATTGTGTTATTTCAGTGGTTGTGTTAGGGCTTACACTATACCTATTTTCACAGTCTATGCACTAAAGTGATATTATATCACCTCAACTGCAACACAGGTTGGGTATCCCTTATCCAAAATCTTGAGACCAGAAGTGTTTCAGATTTCAGGTTTTTTCAGATTTTTGAATATTTTGAAATATTAGACTTCCTGGTTGAGCATCTTTAGCCTGAAAATTTGAAATCAAAAATTCTTCAATGAGCATTTCCTTTGAGCATCATGACAGCATTCCAAAAGTTCCGAATTTTTTTGGAGCATTTTGGATTTCAGACTCTTGAGTTAAGAATACTTGCCCTGTCTATGACCTTTATAACAATATACTGTGTTTTGTCTCTTGCATTTGTGCTAGTGTCACACGGCTTACCTGTCCATATTTTACAAATCCCCAATGCACTGTTATTTTGTTTTAAAAAGTTGATTCTCTCTTTTAAATAACATTTCTATTGCTTTTCATCCCTTTGTGTAGACACACATTTCCATCTGGTGTTACTTTCCATCTACCTAAAGGACCTCCCTTCACATTTCTTGTAACGCAGGTCTGAGGCTCATCAGTTCTTTCCATTTTTGTGTGTTAGGGGGAGGAAGGTCTCTATTTCATTAAGTGAAAGATATTTTCTCTAGGTAAAGAGTATTTTCTTTCAGCACTTTAAAGATGTTGTTCTATTGTCTTCTCATTACATTGTTTTTAATGAGAAATTTGCTGTCATCCTTATATCTGTTCCTTTGTCCCTAATATTTCTTTTTTATCTGACTACTTTGAAGACTTTCCCTTATCACTGGATTTGAGCAACTTGATTATGATGTGTCTTGGTGCTGTTTTCTTTATATTTCTTATGCTTGAGGTTTGTTGAGCTTCTTGAGTCTATGGGATATAATTTTTAACAAATTTGGAAAATTTGAAGAAAATTGTATTCCTTAAAATATGTTTTCTGTCTCCCTCCCCTTCTGCAATTATAATTACTCATGTATTTGGATATTCAACCGCTTAAAGGTGTCCCACAGCTCGCTACTATTTTTTAGTCCTCTTGTTTCTCTATTTTTCATTTCTCTCTGTTTTGTATTTCTTGATAGTTTCTCTCCTTGTCTTTAACTTCTCTTGTCATTTTCTCTTAATTGTCTAAACCATCCTATGTATTTTTATCTCACGCATTGTGGCTTTCATCTCGAGAAGTTTGGTTTGGATCTTTTCTAAATCTTCTTTGTATCTAGTTAACATGATCTACCTCTTCCTCTACTATACTAAATATATGACATATTGTTACAATACTTGCTTTGATGTCCTTGTCTTCCAATTCTATTGTATCATTTGTCATTTCTGGATCACGTTGGTTGATATTCATCCTCACTGTGGGTCACTTGTTTTTCTTCGCATGCTGGTAACTTTTGATTGAGTGCCGTGCATTATGAATTTTACTTTGTCAGATGCTGTATATTTTATATTCCTGTAAATAGCTTTGAACTTTGTTTTGAGTTTGATCTTTTTGATCTTGCTTTTATGCTTTGCTGAGTGGGATCAGAGCAGCATTTAGCCTAAGGCTAATTTCATCCTCCACTGAAGGAAAACCCTTCTAAGTACTCTACCCAGAGCCCCCTGAATTTGTTTTCTACTCTGGCTGGGGTGAACAGGCACTATTCCCAGCCCTGTTTGATCTATGGAGAATGCTCCCTCTAACGTTGTATGAGGCGCTTTCTCTTTTCTATCCTCTGACCAGTATAGCTGAGTGGTAGGGGGGGACTCTCTGCAGACCTCCACAGCTCTCACTGTGTACCCCTCTCTCTCCTGTGAATTCCAGCTGCCTTGGACTTCCTAACTTCATCTCTTTTTTTCATCTCAGTGAGTATACCAAGCTTTGCCTGGCCTCTTCCTTTTACCAACTGTGTCGTGCGCTGGGCCAAGCGCAGGGCTCCACTCACCTGCTTCCCTGTTCTCATGGATCATTCCCCTTCATTGCCTAGTGCCTGATAGCTTGACAACTGTTATTTCAATAATGTGTCCCATATTTTTACGTTTATCAAACAGGAGGTAAATCGGGTCCTTATTACTCTATCTTTTCCAGAAGTAGAAGCTATAGAAATGTTTGTGTCATCCGAAAGTCACACAGATGAATGCTGGCCATGCCATTCACACCCCATCTCCAGGAGGTGATGCTCTGTCAGCTGGCAAGAGTCTGGCTTGACAGGCAACCTCAGCCCTGATGTGCAGATGAGGACCTCAGCTCTCTGAGTTGATGTCATTAAACACCAAGTCAGTCACACCCTTTGGAAGTCATCTGTAACTTAACTGCAAGGAGGGAATCCACAACTCAGATAGAGGTGAGTGTCTGGGGCACCAGTAAATTGGCAAATCTGTGATGCCAGGCTCTCCTGTGAGCTTCGAGAGCCCAACCCAACCTTAGGAATGTAAGGATGTAGGCTTTCTGAGTCCCCAGGCTCTGGGTAGATTATCAAGGTGACAGCAGCTGTCAGAAACTGGCCCCACTGCTGTTCCTCATGCAACACGCAAAACACATTGCACGTCATCATGCCTAACATTCTGCAAGCTGCTGCGTATGACAGGGTTATTCAAACAGTTGGACCTTGTATCTCTAAAGATCCAAAAACTTCATGTTAACCATTTTGATGGAGTTTATGCTAATGTGTCTATTTTAAATATTTTAACAATAACAGGCCTAAATAAATGAGGAACTAAAGTCACACACTATTGTCAGCACAGTAAAGAGAACATAACATAACCCCACACGGTCATGCATCAGGATCGCAAGCACCCTTCTGCGAGAGACATTAGCTCTGAGGACCTGAGAGGATGACAGCAATTGGAAGATGTCGGTTCCTTCCCATTTCTATGAACACCAATGAGCTGTGTGGCACACAGCCAAGTCCATGGCCCTCTCTGTCTCCACTTCCTCATCTGAAATGATGGCAACAGAACCTTCCTTTCCCGGGTTGTCAAAGTCCACGGAGAAGCATAAACTGATTCGCATGTGAGGAAGTATGCAGGTTTCAAAGGCTCTGGTCTTTGTATAACAGCATGCTGTCCAGGCCACACTCAGCAGAACCAGTCATCAGATTCCACCAAGTCAAATAAAACACTTCCCGCCTGAGGCCTTTGCCTCTGACAGTGTGTTTCCTTAGGGGAGATACTCTGTTAAATGAGAAAGCATATTGCTTAGAGGGGCAGTCTGCAAAGGCTCTTGTTTTTCTAGATAAGTTATCCTTAAAGGGACAATCTGGGATTTCAGAAAATGGGACTAAGCCAGTAAGCGTTAGGTACTTATGAAGAGAATTGAGCAAACAGGGCCTTCAGCAACATTGCCCTGCAAGCGGTAACCAAGCCACCTTTGAGGGAGACATTTTATGGGCAATTCTTTGCATCAGCATGAGAGGTCAGGTTGGCGTTGGTCCCTCAGAAAACTAAAACCCATCAGCTTGCCACGGAGCTCCAGTCTCCCTCCCCATTGTCCCGGTGGGAAGGCGGGGTCATCCTGGGTGCGGCCTCACAGGAAGTGAGTCTGGAAGCTTGCAGGTGTGCCCCGATCCTCCCCTTTGCTCAGGCCTCTTCCCCACCTCCCACACCTGCCCACACACAGGCCAGTGCCCTCTCACCTCCCCTCTGCTCAGGCCTCTTCCCCGCCCCCCACACCTGCCAGTGCCCTCTCACCACCACTCTGCCAACTGCCAACTGTTGGCCAGTCCATCTCCCTCACCATCCCAGACTCCTTATCCCCATTTATTCCCTGATATCCCCACGGCACCTAGAGTGCACTGGCCATCCAGGACATGCTGCTCGATGAAACTGACCTGACTCTCCTCTCATCCCTCAGATCCCAGTTCCTGTGGCTTCCAGAGTGAAAATTCAACAGCATCATCCCTGTTCAGCCCTTCCATGGATCCCTCAGGCCTTTGGGGGTGCCTACAGCCTCCCAGGCCTGGGCCCTGCCTCCCACACTAGCTGCATCTCTTACTATGTCCTCCTTGAGGTTCCCCCATTCCTGACCACCTGCAGTTCTGCAAAGATGTCCTAGACACAGCAGAGTTAGGGCATGGGGAGAGACAGTCCAACCTACATAGAGAAGGGGTGGGTAGCATGGGAAGTAAAAGCCTTAAGATAGGCAGAGGAGACCACACTTCCTTATAATCAGAGTCAGATTCACTGTAGCAGTTTTTTTCTGAGTGGCTTATTTATTTACAAGCACTTACTAAGCACCTACAATGTGCTAGTACCTAGCCTAAGAAGTGAGTAGTAAACTGTGTCGCCCTCTAAAGGACAGCATTCAGCAGACACTGAGCTGCAAGCAACAACACAATAATGCGATTCTCAGAACATAGGGCGCTCAGGGAGAGGGGAAGTTAAGTATGCCTTGGTCTGGGCAAGGGACAGTGACATGGTTCGGATCTGTGCTCCCGCCCAAATCTCATGTTGAATTGTAATCCCCAGTGTTGGAGGTGGGGCCTAGTGGGAGGTGATTGGAGCTTGAAGGCGGATGTCAACCTTGGTACTGTCTTGAGTTCTCATGAGAAATGGTTATTTGAAAATGTGTGGCACCTCCCCTCTCTTTCTGTCTTCCTCCTGCTTTGGCCATGTGAAGTACCAGCTCCCCATTCACCTTCCACCATGATTGTAAGTTTCCTGAGGCCTCCCCAGAAGCTGATGCCGCCATGTTTCCTGTACAGCCTGCAGAACCATGATCCAATTCAACTTCTTTTCTTCATAAATTATCCAGTGCCAGGTATTTCTTTACAGCAGTGCAAGAATGGACTAACACAGAAAATTGGTACCAAGGAGACAGACACTGCTATAAAGATTCCTTAAAATGCGAAAGTGGCTTTGGAACTGGGTAAGAAGCAGAGGTTGGAAGAGTTTGGAGGGCTCTGAAGAAGACAAGAAGATGAGGGAAAGTTTGAAACTGTTGATGAAAAGAGTCAAACTCTGTAAAATAGTTGAAGAGATTTCTGAGCCAAATATGAGTGACCATGGCCCACAGCCCTCAGGAGGTCCTGAGAACATGTTCCCAGGGTAGTAGGGATACAGCTTGGTTTTATGTCTTTTAGGAAGGCATGATACATCAATCCAATACATTTAAGAAATACATTGGTTTGGTTTAGAAAGGCAGGACAACTCAAAGTGGGGGCTTCCAGGTTTTAGGTAAATGTAAATGTTTTCTGGTTGATGATTGGTTGAGGTTGTCTGAAGACCCGGGATGGATAGAACAGAATGTTCTCAGGTTAAAGATAAAGGATTGTGGAGACCAAGTTTTATTGTGCAGAGGAAGCTGTTAGATAGCAGACTTTAGAGATAGCAGGTTGTGAATTGTTTTTTATTGGACTAAAAGGTTTCCTGGCTCTTAGTTGATTATCTCCTGAATCTGGGAAGGAAGGAAGGAAAACAAAGAGGGAAGGGGATTCTCTATAGAATGTGGATTTTTCCCACAAGAGACTTTGCAGGGCAATTTTAAGGTATGGCAAAGAAATGTCTTTCGCGGTTAAATATTTTTTCCTTGTCTCATAATGTTACGCCAGAGTCAGATTGAAAAGCGAGACATAGTATATAAGGTCAAATAAAATCCATCTGAAGAGAATATACGGTTTGTAGGGCATGACTCCCTAGACCCCTTAGGCATGAATTTGGGTAAGATAAAAAAAAAAAATCAGAGCTTAGTCCTCAAAACTTCCTTCAGACTGCTTAAATTGTTGTGACCAAAATGCTGGTAGTGATGTGGACAATGAAGTCCAGGCTGAGGAGGTCTCAGATAGAAATGAGGAACTTATTGGGAACTGGTGTAAAGGTCACTTTTGTTCCGCCTTAGCGAAAAGCCTGGTTGCATTGTGCCCCTATTCTAGGGATCTATGGATTGAACTTGAGAGAGGTGATTTAGGGTATCTGGTGGAAGGCATTTCTAAGCAGCAAAGCATTCAAGAGTCACCTGGCTGCTTCTAACAGTCTGTGCTCCAATCTGCTCATATGCATGAGCAAAGAAATGACCCAAAATTGGAACTTATCGTTAAAAAGAAGAGCATAAAAGTTTGGAAAATTTGCAGCCTGGCCAAGAGGTAGAAAAGAAAAGCCCATTTTCGGGGGAGAAATTTAAGCAGGTTGCAAAAATTTGCATGACTAAAAGGAAGGCAAATGCTGATAGCCAAGACAATGGGGAAAAGGCCTCAAAGGCATTTCAGAGACCTCTGCAGCAGCCCCTCCCACCACAGGCTCAGAGGTATGGGAGGGAAGGACGGTTTGGTGGGCCAGACTCAGGGTCCCACCACCCCCTACAGCCTCAGGACATTGAATCCACATCCTGACGGTGGATCCCTGAATGACTCCATGGAGCAGGCCACCTTCAAGCCTGCCCTGCCACTGATTAGACGTTTTGTGAGGCAGGAAAAACAATGTGGACTGTGATAAGCCACAGAGGAAGCAGGGTTTTCTGCCTATCAGCTGCAATTCATCTTAAAGATATGTGCAAGAAGTTCAAACGCACATAGAGGAAAAGTATAAACTAGGCAGAGAATGTGTGGGGTGGGTGTTAGGATAACTTCCGGTGAGTGTGTGTTGTAGGACCGCCAGGTTAATAAACCTGCTCCACAGTAACAGAGCAATACACTGAGACAGTAGGGATGCAGCAGAGAAAGAGTGTAATGATTGTAGGGTATCAAGCAAGGAGATGGGAAGAGTCACTTAAATCCATCTCCCCCAGGAGGGTTTTTAAGGGGAATATGGAGGGTGAGGCGCTAGAAAACTGGAATTGTTGATTGGTCAGGGTAAGAGGGATGAAGTCATCAAGAGGTGGAAACTGCACTCTTCGGTGAGTCAGGTTTTCATAGGGTCTTTCAGTAAGCTTTTCATAGGGTCTTTCAGACCAGCTGGCACAAGTGGGGTCCTACAGACCAGCTGGCATCAGTAGCATCCTTCAGACCAGCTGGCATCAGTAGTTTCAGTGATATACAGGACCTGCAAGGATATCTCAGAGGGAAAACCTCACATTTCATAATGTTCAAGTGGTTATCTCTAGAGCAGTTAAGGGGAGCTCTAATTTTGTAACAGGATTCGTGCAATCCTGAGGCAACAGACACCAAACAGCTATGAGGAAGCAAGTCAGAGAGGAGGCTGACCTACTGATCAATGCTGAGCATGGGGAAGGCTGTGTTTAATTTTGTTTCTGCCCCTCCCTTTTTTCTTAATTTTATAAATGTTATAGGGACTGTTTCACATATACAAAATTGCTGCTTTGCATACATGCATTTTTCTGAGGAGATGGTTGACCACATTTTTCAGATTTTTCATAGGGGTCAGGGATCTAAAACTGCTAGGATCACTGCCTGATGTTGTCTTATTTAACCGTGTGAGTTAGGCATTATTGAAGCTCAGTGATCTAGGTTTACTGAGCTGGTGCATTCATCCACTGGTGCACCACACATATTGGACATGCTCTCTGCTCCCAGCAGCCTCCAGCCCCTGGAGTGCACTAGAGAGCAAGGCAGCCCAGCCCTTGCTGTGGCAGGCCAGCGTGGGAAAGACGGCACACATCTGAGGAGCGTGCCAGTAGAGTGGCAGCATCGGGAGGACCTGTTATCCGGCCTTGTGCCCAGTGGAAAGGCGCTTTTAGAGAGGAGGGCACAGCAGAATTGGAAGGATGCTGCCCACAGAAAGGGCCCCATGTGAACCCCCAGCAGCAGGGGGCAGGCCCAGGGCTGCCAAGAAGAGGCTCTGGAGCTCCAGGAAAGGGCAGAGGAGCCGGGGTGGCCACAGAGCTGAGCTACGAAGTCTCTGTGGAGAGACCATTAGAGAGACCATAAACATGAGCACCCCAACCCAAGCCCAGCCCCACCATCACTCCAATAGTTCACTCAGCAAACCACCTGGGAGCCCTCAGGCCCTGGGAGCAACCAGAGGAAGCCATCTCCAGGTGACTCTCTGTCACCTGGCACTGGGCTCCTTCCACCCTGGGAACCACCAGAGCCTGAGTCAGCCTGGCTGGGGCCGCCCCAAAGTGCCCTGTCAGCACAGTCTCCCAGGCCCGACGCAGGCAGGCACAGGTACGGCACTCACCACATAATGGGCACCTTTGATCTCCGCTCTCCTGATCACGCAGAGCCAACAGCAGCAGCCTCGCGGCACGCGGCACTCAGCACTCGGTGGGCTCAACGTCAGGGCGGCACTTGGCTGCTTTGATGTCTCAGTGCCTGCCTGTTTGAAATGGAAAGTTGTCACATTAAGAAGATTATGCAGAATCCATTTGTCGCCACCCTTTTCCCACTGTGGTGAAGTCTACCCACCACCTTCCGTTAAAGTCATAGCTGAAACAGACAAAGGTCATGGAAAGAAGTTAAGGTGTCAGAGGCACTTGTGGTTACCAGTTTCTTAAAATGTTAATACAGTTGTCTCTTGGTATCCACAAAGGATTGATCCCAGGACCCACGGATAGCAAAATCTACAGATGCTCAAGTCCCTGGTATAAAGTGGCACAGTATTTTCATATAACCTACATACCTGGTCTCGTATGCCTCAAATCATCTCTAGTTTACTTGTAATACCTAAAACAATGAATGCTATGGAAATAATTGTTTTACTGTATTGTTTAGAGAATAATGATAAAAAAAAAAACTCTGCACGTGTTCATCACAGATGCAAATTATTTTCCAAATATTTTCAATACTACAGTTAATTGAATTTTATGGATGAGGAACTCACAGATTTGGAGGCCCAACTGTACAGTAGCCTTCAAATCCCTGCCACAACCCAGGAATTCTGGCATTAATGTGCCAAGGCTTCCCGGTGAAACTGTCTAGTGACATTGATAAAAGGCAAATTTACGAAACATCCCTAGCCAAGCATGCTGCCTCACGTCTGTTATCCCAGCACTTTGGGAGGCCGAGGTGGGTGGATCAACCGCGGTCAGGAGTTTGAGACCAGCCTGGTCAACATAGCGAAACCTCATCTCTACTAAAAATATAAAATCAGCCGGGCGTGGTGGCCTGCACCTATAATTTCAGCTACTTGGGAGCCTGAGGCAGGAGAATCACTTGAACCTGGGGGATAGAGGTCACAGTGAGCCAAGATTGCGCCACTTCACTCCAACCTGGGCAAAAGAGCAAAACTCTGTCTCAAAAAAAAAAAAAAAAGCCATCTCCAAACAGCCAGGAAGCCATGCAGGTTGCAACGTGTGAGGCGTGGACCCAGACACTGCCTCTGCATTCAGTCTGTGTGTTTTGTTGGCTTGGTCGGAGTATGAGAAGAGTATTCAGCCTTGTGCAGAGTTAGAAAAGAAAGGAGTCTTCCAGTAGTCTTTCGGATAACTGGATATTCTGTCTAGGTTTTACACCAAAATTTGTTAAGTGGTACTTCCTTAAAGGTTAGTTGCAATTGTGGAATCTGAAACCATACCAGTAGAATTGTCATACTTGGATACATTAAAATTCATTGGTTTGTCTCACTTTGAATGGTTCTTTTAACCATGCATGATTTTGCAGCATTATGCATGGGCCATTTGGAAAATATTGGGTGCCTGAGTTGAGCAGACCTTCTAAACACACATCTGTGAGAGAATGACAGTGAAAAAGGCAAATAATGTGTCAGTATTATCATGAAAACAGTTTTGACCTCACAGCCCCCGTGAATGTGTCTGGGATCCCATGTGTTCCCAGAACAACTTCGAGAACTACTGCCCTCCAGAATCCCTTGCACGTGCACACTAGCAGGTACCAGAATATTCACAGCAGCTATGGTCATAATTGCAAACACGTGGCAACAGCTCGCATGCTCCTCAGGACCAGAACAGAACAATCAATCATGGCAAATGCCCACCATCAAACACTACACAAGGTAAAATGAAGCAGACTTCTACAGCCATATCCATCACCATAGGTGAATCTGCAGCACACAACCGGGAGCGAAAGCAGTGAGCCACAGGGTGAGGGAGGGTGGTCCCAGCCCCACACAGTCCGAACAAGGGGGAAGTGAGCAGCAGATGGCAGGGATGCACATGTTGGGAAAAATAACGCTATTTCTTTTTCTTTGTAGAGATGGGGTCAAACCATGTTGCCCAGGCTGGTCTTGAACTCCAGGACTCAAGGAATCCTCCTAGCTCGGCCTCCGAAAATGCTGAGATTACAGGCTTGAGCCACCACACCCAACCAGGCTATTATCAACACAAAATTCTAGACCATAGGCACCTCTGCCAAGGAGGGAGGAATGGCAAGTGTTAGTAAAGTCTTGTCTCTTAACCTGGGGTAGGTTCTCTAGGGCCTGTGTTGTTATTCTTGAAATGGCACGTATTTTACACTCTTTTATATAATGGGGACATTTCACAATAACAACCGTTGAGGATGAGAATAAAAAAGAATAAAAATGAGAATGGCTAGCTAGTCTGGTGGGGCCTGCTGTCTCTGAGCTGTGTCACTGTGCAAACTAGCATCATGAAAGCCGTCTCCTTCACTCACTGAACACATAGAATCATGCTGTTTGAGAGTTACCTGAATCTTCTGCAAAACCGAGGGTTTTCTTCACTGAGCACTCTTTGAAGAGTGAGCACTCTTCACAGCTAAGGGAGGAGCTGCCTCAGTGAGGAATCCTGCCTTGGCCACATTCTGGTCACCTCAGTCACAGCCTCTCACACCAAGACACGTGGGCACCTGAGTCCGCTGCCTCACCTGTGAGCTCCCGAGGGCAAGAACCATGGGTCACCATGGAGAGGGTGACATGAATGAGCAGCAGAGTCCCTGGCAGGGTGAGTGCCTGGAGAATTTCTGGGGAATGACGGGTGGGGCCGGGCAGCCCGAGGGCAGAGTTGCAGCCCCTCTCCCCCAGTGTGTGCTCCGTGCAGGTTGAGGTGATGAACACACCTGTGCTGCCCGTCCAGGGTACTCCCCTCCTTGTCAAGAGGTGACCACCCACCACTGCCATGAGTGTCAGCCTGGGTGTGTCACACTAATTCCACCCACTTGTGCACACTGGGGAGGCCTGTGGCAGTTCGAGGAGTTTCATAATAACCACAGCTACTGTATTCACGAGAAGCAAACCATAAGCGGTGCTGCGGAATCAGGAGGACCAGAGAGAGACCTTGGGGTGTATACAGGAGAAGATCTGTATTGAGTGCACTCAGATCCAGTGGACTTAACATCCAAAGACTGGACCCAGAACAACGACAGCACTTGACTTTTATACACACTTCTAAAAGTGGGGGGTGGGTTAGCTTGAAGCAGGCTTACAGTTACAGTGGCACAAAAGCAAGGATACAGAGGCAGAACAATTAATCAAATTGTGACAGGTTCATAACTCAGGATTACACATGACCATTGCCAAGCAACCCAGATGTCTGTTACCCAGGTTTTACTCTAAGGAGCCTTACACTGGTTTATCTCATAACCTTTACTGTGGCTCACAGATAGCTCTCAGGCTTCTCATGTCCTTCGTTGTACTTCTTAGATAAAACAGAATACTTGAAGTTACTAGTTACAGAGAACAAGAATCTATAAACTCATTCCATGAAACAAAGGATAATTTGTTTTTCTTCTCCCTATGTTGAGGGAGTGCTGGGAGAGTCTCCAGGGCACATTCCTTTGTGTCCTGGCTTCTTAGATAGTATTATCAAGACTTTCCCTGGGTCTGGGCTGTGCCCCTTGCTGCCTCTGGGATAAGTCAGCCTAATACAGGAAAGCTTATTTCTTTCTCTTAAATTTTCTTTTTCTTTTTTCTTTAATTTGCCACCTCACGGACACCTTTTCACCCGTCAAGGTGTCTCCGATGGCTTACAGGGTGCCCAGGCACAACCCACTACTCATGATACTTATTGACCATTGACTCGCCAGGCACTGTGCTGGTGAGAACTGTGCCCAGTGGCCAGTGCGCCACAGTGCCTGATGCCAGTGCTGAGCTGTGCCACATCCCCTTCTAAGAGCCAAGCACGCTGCAGGGGCATGTCTGAACATTGGACTCCACTGGAGGTCTCCCTGAAGAAAGGCCTGCGGGGTGGCCTCTGTTCACCTCATCCCCAACTCCTGTGCTGTGAGCTACTGGGCGCTCCTCAGCCTCGCCTTCACCTGCACTGGGGCTCTTACCTTCTCACCTGGGCCCACCCCTTCCCGTCATGCTCAGCTTGGCCTGGCTGCTTTCAGTGCTTAGTTAGCTGTCACCTCCTCCAGGCAGCCCTCCTCTGGGCACTGCCCTCCCCTTGCTTCCATCTACCTCAGCACATTACACATACCCTTTTCTGTCCCCTCTGTGCAGGGAGCTCCCTAGAGGCAGGAACAAGGTCTTCTGTGTTCCCAGGGCTAAGCACGGGTCTGGCTGGGTAGGTGTGACATCGTTTTTGAATGAAATAAGGAATGCAGTAACTCTTATCTCCTCTGGGGCTTCCCAGGTCCAGTCATGGCATGAGGACAGTGGATTGCTCAATTCCCAGAGTGCTGGAGGCTTCAATGGCAGGTGCATGAGAGGACCTTGAGGAGGCCAAGCTATCCCCATTCCCTGCCACCTTGCAGAAGTTATGCAGGCTCTGGATAGTAGAGGCCACAAACCTAAAACCTGAGCTCAGACCCTCCCACAGATGCCAAGAGGGCTGAGGGAACTGCCCAAACCCAGTTTGCTCCCTCTCAGCACAGCCAAGCCTGTGTAGGGAGGAAAACGGCCCCACCCCAGGTGCTCACTGCACACCTGTGCTGTGTCAGGGGACACAGGCCCAAGGACCAGCCCCGGGATGGCAGATGAAAGACACACCAAGGGACCTCACAAGTCCTTCCAGAGTCATGGCCAGAGCACACAGATTGCACTGCACCATGTTAATTTAATGACTCTGCGAACTTTTTTTTTTTTTTTTTTTTTTTGAGAGGGAGTCTCGCTCTGTCGCCCAGGCTGGAGTGCAGTGGCCGAATCTCAGCTCACTGCAAACTCCGCCTCCCAGGTTTACGCCATTCTCCTGCCTCAGCTTCCTGAGTAGCTGGGACTACAGGCGCCCGCCACCTCGCCCGGCTAGTTTTTTGTATTTTTTAGTAGAGACGGGTTTCACCGGGTTAGCCAGGATGGTCTCGATCTCCTGACCTCGTGATCCGCCCGTCTCGGCCTCCCAAAGTGCTGGGATTACAGGCTTGAGCCAGACTCTGTGAACTTTTTCTATTTTCCTTCTCCATAGTGTTTCCCCACACGACTCAGAACATTAGCAGGGAGTCTCAGGTGGAGAGACTCAGATGGTTAGTTTTACGTGAGATTTGGCTGAGCCATGGTGCCCACATACGTCAACATTATTCTAGGTGTTGCTAGGAGTGTTTGGGAGGAGATTAACACTGAAATCAGCAGAATCTGAGGAAAGCAGACTGGCCTCCCTCGTGTGGGTTGGCCTCATCCCATGCTCTAAGGCCTGAACGGAACACAGACTGACCTCCCTCCAGCAAGAGGTGGCTCTGCAGCAGCCGTCCCCTGCCTCCAGCCGCACCATTGGCTCTTCCTGGCTCTCCAGCCTGCTGGCCCACCCTGCAACTTTGGACCTTCCAGCCTCCATAATTGCATGAGCCAACTCCTTATCCGTTTATGCCATAGTGTTCCATTATTGGAACGCTAAGCATATGAGAGTTATTTCTATCCTATTACTGAAGGTCATTGCCAAGGCCTGATTGCAAAAATTCAAAAAATCGCAACCTCAGGCATAAATGGGTGAAAACAAATCTCTCTCTGTATATCTACACATTCTTTTTTTTTTTTTTTTTTTTTGACAGAGCTCTGTCGCCCAGGCTGGAGTGCAGTGGTAATCTTGGCTCACTGCAACCTCCGCCTCCCGGCTTCACGCCATTCTCCTGCCTCAGCCTCCCAAGTAGCTGGGACTACAGGCGCTGCCACCACGCCTGGCTAATGTTTTGTATTTTTAGTAGAGATGGGGTTTCACCGTGTTTGCCAGGACGGTCTCGATCTCCTGACCTCATGATCCGCCCGCCTCGGCCTCCCAAAGTGCTGGGATTACAGGCGTGAGCCACCGCGCCCAGCATCTGCACATTCTATTGGAGCTTTTCTCTGGAGAGCCTAACCAGTACAGAGCCCTCATGCTAGGATCTCTGGGCAAGGGGCAGTCTCTGTGCACCTGAACTGGCTCACTTGGTACATAGGGTGAGAACTGCATGGCCTCGTGGGGTTTCCTGAGAATTAAATGAGGTTGAGGGTGTAAAGTGTCATGGCTCTTCGGGAGCCTGCAGTAAATGTCAGGGATTGTGGGGAAGCAGGAGAGATGTGAGAGAAGGAAAAAACAGGTAGAGGAAAGACGAAAGGGGAGCAGGAGGGAGGAAGGCAGAAGGAACCCCTCTCAGACCTGAGGAACCACGCTGCAGGGGCCCCACCTCGTGCTGGCAGTAGCTGCTCTCACCTCCCAGCGCTGGACAATTATCCTCCTTCCCCAAGAAGAGCAAAGTGGCCTGGTTTCCCCTTGGAAGGCGAAAAGGGAATTCCTCACTTCTGTGGCTCACGTCAGTGAAAGACCCAGGCCCCGCACGATGTCTTCATGGCTAGCAGTTCTGCCTCCCGAGATGAGCAGCCAAGGACGCCTGACTCAGTCCCTCCGCAGCACCTCTGGAGGGCGCTGGGAAATGGTTTCAACATGAACCAAATCCCGCAGCAGCAGGCGTGGTGACAGAAGCAGGAGGCCAGGCTGAGGACGTCACGCCAGAGGCAGGCACAGCAGTGTCGCCGGCAGGCATGACCAAGTGAGTGCATGCCCATCGGAGCCTGAGTCTGGCCTCCCGCCCTGTGCCCTTGCCCTGTATGTGTCTACATCTTTTAATTTCCGTTTTAGCATGGTCACTGTGCATGTCATTAACTATTCCTGAAAAACTTGATCATGATGGCTGCATAGTTAATCCTCATAGAGAGGTGGCATAACTAACACGGCCATTTCTCTATAGTTGAGTGAGTCCATCTTTTCTAGTTTTTTCCTATTATAGATAACGCTGCAGTGAAAATCGATGTACATGATCTTTATTTCTTTAGGATAGAGATCCAAACCCAAAGTGTATACTCTTGAGTCCACTAGTATAAAGTTTTTCAAACATACATCAAACTTAAAAGAAAAAGGTTATTATCAATTTAAACTCTCACAGTTGTGTTTGAGTATATATATATACACACATATATACACATACATAACAGTTCCCTGTTGAAAACGAACCTGAGAATCTAGAATTGCACTTTTTTTTTTACACTACCCTCAACTCATACCTACAGAATTGCAGTCTTGAGACATTTTGGACACAGAGTGTGGCCAAGGGCATTCTTTAAACGAAGGGTCTTGAGGATGCTAAAATTAACCATTGATTTTAAAAATCCACTTATAAGCAAGTTTATGCCAGGCAAACATCTATTTTATTAAATTAATAGCACTCTTCAGCCGGGCGCGGTGGCTCAGCTCACACCTGTAATCCCAGCACTTTGGGAGGCCGAGGCGAGCAGATCATGAGGTCAGATCAAGACCATCCTGGCTAACACGGTGAAACCCCGTCTCTACTAAAAATACAAAAAATTAGCCGAGTGAGGTGGTGCATGCCTGTAATCCCAGCTACTCGGGAAGCTGAGGCAGGAGAATAGCTTGAACCTGGGAGGTGGAGGTTGCAGTGAACTGAGATCACGCCACTGCATTCCAGCCTGAGCAAGACTCTGTCTCAAAAAAAAAAAAAATTAATAGCACTTTTCTGAAAAACAGAATTTTCTACGATTGCCACAAGTGAAGCTAAGGGGCCCTGTGTATGAACACTATGCAGAACTCTCACTCTCTCTCCCCTGCTTTTCTTTCTTCTTCATTTCCCTTTATCAAATATTTATTGTCTAGTTATCAGGGACACGAGACATGGCTTTTGTTCTCAGAATAGTCATAATCCAGTGTGAGCAATATAGTCAACTAGAACATCAAGTGGCTGGCTCCTGTCTCAAAAGGTAGTCATTCTAACAGCCTGATTTGCCTTCTCCTTATTGGAACTTCAATTCCCACAAAAGCCAAGTCATAATATCGGTCAACAACCTGACAGATACCAGGTAAACTCTCCACTAGCCAGAGCACAGAGGTGGCCCTGCGAACTGTTATAATAATTTACAGATAACATGATTGCCTACTGAGGGAGCTAAGATAATCAATTGAATAAGTTATTAGAAATAGCCACATTCAATAACATGCTTGTTATAAGGCAAAGCAGGTTAGGTTTTCTGAGAGTAGCAGAAAACTCCCAAACAGTGACTTAAATAAGATAGAGAATTATACAGGATTTATATGAAGAAAGCCACAAACTTGACCAGGGGACATAAAAAAAGATTTGAGTAGACTGATGTTCCTTAACGGTCATGTTTCTCAGTGAGTAGAACAGATACTGTGGAGACACTGAATTTAATACCTAAATCTATCACAATTTCAAACTAAATATTGCTGGGATGTTTTTGTATTTGAAAATATGAGTTCATCTGGAAAAACTGACAAATGAAAATAAAACAATGTTGAGAAAATATTTTATGAGAGAGATACATCTTCTTAGATACTGAAATGCTTTATAAAGCTACAATCAATAAAATGGTGTTACTGCAACAGAAATAGACTGATAGACTGAAAAACTGTTAAGATGACTAAAAGTCCATAAACGTGTGTGCATTATATAAACACACAAATTTATTTGTTATGTACACGTACAGACATACACTTAGTTTATGATAAAGTTGGCACTTCAGACCGGTGGGTGAAGCATAGATTGTCCCGTAAATGATGGTATTGGGAAAATTGGCTAACCACTGGAATGAATAAAGACAAAGCCATACATCACAGCAAGTACCTAAGTGAATTCAAGATGGAATTAAGGTTTACTTGTAAAAAATGAAAACATAAGCATGGGAAGAGATTACCTAGGTGAATATTTGACATAATCTGTGGCAGGGTGAGTTTTTCTAGCACAACATCAAAGGCATAAAAATATGGTATGATTTAAATACGTAAAAATTAAAAGAAAATTTTATGTTTCAAAACAGTGGCCGGAGGAAGGAGGAGGAAACAAGAGGGGTGCTGGAGGCTGCAATCAGGGTCAGGAGCAACGCGTCCACCAGCATCCTTCATTCCTGGGCCTGCTGTGTTGGCGGAAAGGGCTCCAGACTGCGGTTTGGGAAGCCCCACTCTGGTCCATGAAAAGGTCCATGTAAAAGACCCAGGACAGCCTGGCACCTGAAAGGCCCCGACTGTTGGCGTGGTGTTAAAGATACTGCCCCACTGGCATTGGAGGAACCCAGGCCACAGGGCTGCCATCCATCAGTGTTGCTTCAATTAGTTCTTTGGACACATGGGGAGGAAATGACCTCAGACACCAGCGTGAGGCAGGCACACTCGTCTGTCCGTCCCCGTGGGCAGCTCACAGGCTGTGTTAGAAGCGCCTTCAGGGCTGACCTCAGCTGGCCACCGCCACTCCCCCTACAGCCCATCATCCCAAGCTTTTCTCCCCACACTGTGACAACAGCTGGGCTCAATGTTAGAAGGATGAGGCCTGCAGTAACGGAGGGCCGCAGGCTGCTGAACGAATACAGCAGGACAGCCAGCTAGGAGGAGGAAGTTCTCATGTGCTGTAGTGCCATAGGGGATTATAATTAACAACAATTTGTCATATATTTTCAAGTAGCTGGAAGAGTGGACTTTTAATGTTCCCAACACAAAGAAGTGATACATGTTTTTAGTGATGGATATGCTAACTACCCTGATTTGATCATTACACATTGTACAGATGTATTGAAATATCACACTGTACCCTATAAATATGTATAATTTTCATGTGCCAATTAAAAATACAAAAAGAATTAAATTGGCCAGGTGCGGTGGCTCACACCTGTAATCCCAGCACTTCGGGAGTCTGAGGCGGGCGGATCCCCTGAGGAAAAGGGTTCAAGACCAGTCTGGCCAACATGGCAAAATCCTATCTCTACTAAAAATACAAAAAAATAGCCAGGCACGGTGGTGGGTGCCTATAATCCCAGCTACTAGGGAGACTGAGGCAGGAGAATAGCTTGAACCCGGGAGGCAGACATGGCAGTGAGCCGAGATCACACCATTGCACTCCAGCCTGATCAATCAGAGCAAGACCCCATCTAAAAAAAAAAAAAAAAAAATTGAATGAAATCATGTCCTTTGCAGCATCATGGATGCAGCTGGAAGCCATTATCCTAAATGAACTTATGCAGGAACAGAAAATCAAATACTGCATGTTATCACTTCTAAGTGAGTACTAAACATGAGCACACGTGAACACATGAGGGGAACAACAGACACCGGGACCTACATGAGGGTCGGGGCTGGGAGAAGCAAGAGGATCAAAAAACTACCTATCAGGTACTCTGTTCACTGCCTGCATGAGGAAATAATCTGTGCACCAACCCTCAGAGACATGCAATTTACCCACGTAAGGAGCATGCACAGGTACCCCGAGCCTAAAATAAAACTGGAAGAAAAAACTAGAGTTGACATTATTTTTAAAATATATAATAATACTTAAAGCAGAAAAAGGAAAAGATTAATACTTAAAGCAGAAAAAGAAAAAGAAAAGCCTTGTAGAAATGATTTAATTCGAAAATGTCTCTGTATTCTAATCGGTGAGCTTGGATTTGTGGCTGTCCACTTTTCTGCCGTGCCTGTCACAAAAGCCCTGCACCTTAAGGACGGCCTGGGGCCTCGCAGCCTGAGACTTGCTCTGGCCTCCTGAACCCCCGCTGGTGTCGCCAGCAGCCCTGGGCTCAGCCTCCACTGCTGCTTGCTGGGCGCAGTGTGTCTTGGGCCCGACCCTGGCCTGTGCTGTCACGGGAGGTGCGGGAGCGGCAGGAGGTGCGGGAGCGTGGGCGGGCGGGGCCGGCTGCAGGGAGCCCCCACTCTGAGAGCCACCAGTACAGCAGTGAAGTGGGGGAATGAGGAACAGGGCTGAGCTCCATGGTGGTCAGGGACACTCCCCGGGGCGACCCCTGGGAACCAAAGGAGGATCCCCGCCCACAGCCAGCAGAGGTGCACTCCCCGGGAGCAAACGCTGGCATACGTGCTGGGGAGCCCAGGGTTGGGTTCAGGCCTGGAGAGGCAGAGGGTGCAGCGGTGCAGGCGGGGCCCTGCTGGGTCAGAGGCCAGGCCAGATCCCGCACAGAAGCAGGCGTGGCTCAGCACCTTTAAGCGGAGAGGCTTTGTGATCCGATTTACATTATCCAAAGGTGACTTTGTCAGGTGCCTGGAAGTGGATTCCGGCAGGCCAGGGATTAGGGCAGGCCCTGAAGACAGAGTGCTGAGGGTCTGCTGCCTCCAGGCAGGGAGAAATGAGGCCTCAAACCACAGGCAGAGAGAATAAAGCCTCCCACCCTCACCTGTGTGGCAGAGGAAAGAACCTGCCTCCCACTGCGATCAAAAAGCAGCACCGGGTAGCATGTCATAAAACATATTTGTAGGCAACGTGAACTTAAATGAAAAGTAAGGGAATCCTCAGAAACAAAAGCAGTCGCTGAAAATTGAATGGACAGCCTGTGACATGATGCCCTGCGCCCAGGGCCAGGAGCAACAGGGGTGGGGGACGGTGGCCCTCTGGTAGCGCAGAAGATTGGGTTTCAACCAACAGGAATGGACGGGCAGATTGAGAGGATGGGCTAGAGAGGAGCTGAGAACGGAACAGGAGCTAAGAACGCGAAGTTAGGACGCTCCAGGGGCCATTGTCTCAGAAAAACAAAAGACCAATAACTGGAAAAATAATGACCTGCACGATTCAAATGACAACATGAAATTTTGTTATCTTGGCCTAAACATTCCCTTGACAATTTCTAATCATTTCCCTGCTTTTATGCAGGTCTGAACTTGAAATTTATACAATTTAAGCCAAGAAGTTAACCTTAAAGTGTCCCCAAAATATTATATTCCTGGAAATCACCACAGAAACAAGAGACAATTTCTCTGGACAAAAACATCATCAACCCAGGCTTTTCAGAATCCCTGTGGCAGGCAGAACTCTAAGAACTCTAAGATGGCCCCGGGATTCCGGTCCCTGTGTGTGTCCACACCTTCTCCTAGATAGTCAGGCATTCATCTACATTCTGCGCTTAAGAGACTTTTCCGACGTAACTAATGTCTCTAATCAGCTGAGTTCAGAAAAATGTTATCCTAGGTAGATTCCCTAATCCGGTGATCCCTTATTAAGGAATAGGGTTCTTCCCGGCAGAAGGGATTTGGAAAGAAAGAGACTCCATGGCCGAGAAATTCTCCATTGTTGGTGTTTAAGGAGAAGAGAGCCACTGGCCAGCCACGTGGGCAGCCTGACCATGCCAGGGGGCCTCCAGCTGGCAGGCAGCAAGGAGGCAGGGACCTCGGCCCTGCAACCAGGACTGCAGGGCAACCTGAATGAGCTGCAAAGTGTATTCTTCCCCAGAGCCTGCAGACACGAATGCAACCAGCACTGTGATTTCAGCCTGGTGAGACTGAGCAGAGAGCGCAGACGCACTACATCATCATCCCTGTTGCCTACAGAGCGGCGCACTGATGGACACATTGTTCCAGCCTCCACGTTTGTGATCATTTGTTACGCACCAATACATATTTTGTTACCTAAAAGTGGGGTGTACTCTAACACATACCTAAAAACGTGGCCGCACCCGTGGAAGCTGACAGCAGGCAGAGGCTGGAAGAATGCTGAGGAGCGTGACAGAAAAAGCCTGAAGTGCAGCGGACAGACGATTAGTAGAAATCTGTACTTGGAGGATCCTAGTGGTGAGACCTCAGAAGAAGAGGCGGGACATGTCATTGGAAACTGAAAGAAGGGGAATCTTTACTGTTTATTGGCAGAAACTTAGCAAAATTGTGCCCTGCAGTTAGGCAGAAAGCAGAATGTGTAAGTGGTAGACTTGAATAAATTGCTAAGGAGATTTCCCAGCAAAGTGTTGAAGATGTGGCTGAGTGTATTGTTGCTGCTTATAGTAAAATGTGACAGGAGGGAGATAACTTGAGAAAAGCACTATTAAACAAAAAGCAACCAGGACCGGATGATTTGGGGAATTGTCAGCCCATCCATGTAGCTACGGACAATAAAATTAGGAGATTGCTTTCAAATGCATGGCAGAGAAAAGAAGGCGAAGGTGTGACTGTACCACCTTTTGCTAAAACCTCAGGAGGATCAATGGGTCACAGAATTCAGTCATACAAAGGGCTCTTTCAAGAGATAGCACGTGTGCCTCACAGGTCTTCTCAACCAAACCAGAGGACCACAGCCCTGTAGCATCTGGCCCTCAGCTGCATCAGCAAGAGCCAAACATAGCAAAGGGATTATCTCAAAAAGATCTGTGCTGCAGTAAACATACAAGTGCTGATATTTCTTTGACACACTGATTTCATTTCCTTTGGTTTATATTCCCAAGAGTGGAACTGCTGGATCATATGGTAATTCTATTTTTATTTTTTGAGGAATCTCCATACTGCTTTCCACAGTGGTTGTACCAATTTACATTCCCACCAGTAGTGTACAAGGGTCCCCATTTCTCTATACCCCTTGACTTGTTTTCTTATGTCTTTCTGATAACAGCCATTCTATCTGGAATGAGATGGTACCTCATTATGGTTTTGATTTGCATTTCCCTGATGAATGTTGAGCATTTTTTCCTAGACCTGTTGGCCATGGCAGGGCTTTTCATTAAAGGTAGCAGCATTTGCAGCTTCCTAGACATGTCTTCCAAGATATGAAATCAACCCAAGTGTCAACAGACAAATGGATAAAGAAAATGTAGTATATACATACAATGGAGTACTAATTAGCCATGCAAAAGGATGGAATCCTGTCATTTGCAACAACCTGGATGAACCCAGAGGACATCATCTCAAGTGAAATAAGCCAAACACAGAAAGACAAATAAATACCACATGTGGAATCTTAAAAAAAAAAAAAAAAATTTGACATCACAGAAGCAGAGGTAGAACACTGGTTACCAGAGACTGGGGATGGGGAGGGTAGAAGGGAGGGTGAGGAGAGTTTATTCAATGGGTAAAAAGTTACAATTACATAGGAGGAATACGTTCTATTGCACTGTAGAGTGATAAGGATTAACAGTATAGTACTGTGTATTATAAAATAGCTAGAAGACAGAATTTTGAATGTTCTCACCACAGAGAAATGATAAATGCATGAGGTGATGGATATGCTAAATACCCTGATTTGATCATTATACAATATATGTTTATCAAAACATCAGAGTGTACCCCATAAATATGTACAATTGGAATAAAATAGCGTCCACTAAAAGGAGATCTGTGGGCATGGCTTTTGCTTAATGGTCTGAATCCCAGTGCAATTCATGCAAACCCCACAAGGTTCTTGAGTAAAATTGTTTGGGAAGAAATACTGCCAGCTTGGACTAAAAGGAACAGAGAGACTCCAAAATTAAAAAGACAGTCAGACCCTTAGGATTCCAGTAGCAGGAAGCGGGTTGATGAAACTTCAGCTGCAAATGCTCCTACCTTTAATGAAAAGGAAGAGTCACTCAGAGCTCAGGGAACAGAACCAACAAGAGTCCAGAGGGTGAGCAAGATAACTGAGGAACAAGGAAGGATAATACCCAGGCATGGAAACCTAATCAAGGATCTCCAGCTGGAAATCATCCAACTAGATTTCAAAACTGCTTTGGAGCAGTGTTTCTTTTCTGTTTCACCTTCCATTTTCCTCCTTTTTAAACTGGAACATCTATAACTGTCACTCTATGTCTATCCCACCATCATATACTGGGAGTGTTGGGGAGATCACCTCTCTCTTGGATGGAGAGGAAATGTTTCTCAAAAAATTATACCCAGGAGCCTCATCCAACTCTGGGCCTGATTTACCTGATGAGATTTTAAACTTGGAATGATGTCTGAATGGGATTAGATTCTAGGGAATGTTTGGCAGGGCTATAAATTATTGGGGTCCAGGCCAGATACAGTGGCTTACGCCTGTAATCCTAGCACTTAGGGAGGCCAAGGCAGGTGGATCACTTGAGGTCAGGAGCTCAAGACTAGCCTGGCCAACATGGCAAAACTCCATCTCTACTAAAAATACAAAAATCAGCCAGACATGGTGGCGCACATCTGTAATTCCAGCCACTTGGGAGGCTGAGGCAAGCTAATTACTTGAACCTGGGAGGCAGAGGTTGCAGTGAACCAAGATTGTGCTACTGCACTGCAGCCTGGATGACAGAGTGAGACTCTGCCTCAAAAAAAAAAAAATTATTGAGGTCCAGAAGGTGAAATGTGGTAGGCAGAATTCAAAGATGGCCCTCAAGATTCACATCCCCTGATGTACACATCTTGTATGATTTCCTCCCTATGAGTGTGAACAGAACCTGTGAGTATTATGGAATATCACTCCATGATTATGTGACATTATATGGCAAATGGGGTTTTGCCAATGTAACTAAGAAGTCTAATCAATTGACTTTGAGTCAGTCAAAAGGAAGATTTTCCTGTGAGCCTAACCTAATAACATGAGCACAATACAGCCGGTACAGGACAGAGGAAATTAGAGCTTCTAAGTAGCAGAGACATTTCTGCTCTCCTTGAAAGAGAAACTCCCATGTTGTGGAGGTGGCAATAGGGCAGGAAAAGGCAGGCAACTTCTAGGGGCTCAGAGAAGTGCCAGTCAACAACAGTAAATCACGGGGCTGACAGACCTACAGCTACAAGGACTGGATTCTGCCAACAGCCTGGACAAGGACCCCGACTTCAGATGAGATAGCAGCCTCAGCTGACACCATAATTTCAGCCATGTGAGACCAAAGAACTCAGCCATGCTATACTGGACTCCTGACCAATGGAAAATGCAAGAAAATAAGATAGGTTTGTGGTAATCTGTTATGCAACAATAGAGAATGAATATAATTCACAAAAATAAGTTTGAAGAAAGATGTGGTTCACACCAAAATTACGAAACACAGAGAAGGAGAAAATGCTGCATGCGCAAGAATAAGTACACACAAGAAAAATGAAGTTTCAACCCCAGGAACATCAAATAAATAAACTATTGAACCCAGAAGAAAAGGATGAATTGTAAGAAAAATAATTAGTGAACAAAGAAACTGTAAGTATGTGCATGTAAATAAAACTAGGTTAGCAGAGTATCACTTCCCACAGGCACAGGACTTGCCCACTCATGTGAGCCAAACAAAAATAAGTAAGATAATGTGAAACAATGGTTTGCAAGACATTGATATCAGGCAAAGAAAAACAGTGACCACGGCGAGACAGGAAACTAATAGAGTCCTCTGGCTGCCAAAACTTACTGCCTTGAGAGAGTTCAAGGCCTTGGCTCAGAGAGGAGGAGCGGAGGCAGTGCCTAGCAGACTCTGCTCATTTAGGAGACAGAGCTGAGAGTCCCAGGAGGTAGCTAGAGTTCAGAAGGTAGACATGACATTAAAATAGCTATTAAAACTCTATTCTACATGTCAGTTAAGAATAGGCATGAAGACATACAAAAGAATGAAATAGAACTCACTGAAATGAAAACCATAATGTGCAAGATGAAAAATACAATGGAGAAGCAAATGCTAGTGAGCTTGAAGACATACCGAAAACAATGATCCAAAATGAAACATGAAAAGAAAATTAAGAAAAAGGAAATAGGCTGGGCGCAGTGGCTCACGCCTGTAATCCAAGCACTTTGGGAGGCCGAGGCAGGTGGATCACAAGGTCTGGAGTTCAAGACCAGCCTGCCCAACAGGGTGAAACCCCATCTCTACTAAAAATACAAAAATTAGCCAGGCGTGGTGGGATGAACCTGTAGTCCCAGCTATTCAGAAGACTGAGGCAGGAAAATTACTTGAATCTGGGAGGCAGAGGTTGCAGTGAGCTGAGATTGCACTACTGTGCTCCAGCCTAGGCAACAGAGCAAGACTCCACCTCAAAAAAAAAAAATAAGAAGAAAAGAAAAAGGAAATAAAGAAAATAATTGGCATCAATGGGACGATTTACAGCAATGTAACATGTGCATTATTGGAATCACTGACAAAGAGGAGACTGTGGCAGGGACAGAAAAAATATTTAAATATTTAAATAAATAGTGGCAGAAAACTTTGCAAATTTGACAAAAACTACAATGACAAAAACTATAAAACTGCAAATCCAGGAAGCTGGATTTGGAACAACAAGCACAAGTAATAGGAATAAAACTACACCAAGGCACATCATAACAAATTGCTTAACACAGGGATGAAGGCTGGCTGATGTATGGAGAAACCGGATCTTTTCCACACCACTGTGTGGTGGAAATATTAAATGGTATTTTCACTCTCAAAAATAATTCAGCAGTTTATTTTTCAATTAAATATACATTCACTTTCCATGTGGCTCAGCAATTGTACTTTTGGGCATTTATCCCAGGGAAGTAAAAATTTATGTTCACAAAATAACCTGTACACAAATATTCATAGTAGTTTATTTGGAATAGCCAAAAACCAGAAACAATGCAAATTTTCTTCAAAGGGTGAATAGTTAAACAAACGATAGGGTATACATACCACAAAATAGTACTCAGAAATAAAAAGAAACGAGCTATTAATACATGTGACAGCTTGGATGCTGCTCAGTAGAAACATGCTGACTAAAAAATAAAAAAAAAAATGTTTAAAGATCACATACAGTATGATTAGTTTATTAATCATATTAGTTTCCTGTCTCCCAGTGGTCACTGTTCTTCGTTGCCCGGTATCAATGTCTTGCAAACCATTGTTTCACATTATTTTGCTTATTTTTTGTTGAATGGGCAATTAGTTTACAACATTCTGTTATTGTTGTTGTTTTTGTTGTTGTTGTTGTTGTTGTTAAGACAGGGTCTTGCTCTATCACCCAGGCTGGAGTGCAGTGGTGCAATCTCGGCTCACTGCAACCTCCACCTCCTGGGTTCAAGCGATTCTCATGCCTCAGCCTCACAAAGTGCTGGTATTATAGGCATGAGCCAGCACGTCCGGCCACAACATTCTTGAAACGACAAAATTGTAGTGATAAAGAACAGATCAGTGGCTGCCAAGGGTTAGGAAGAAGCGTAGGAGGAAAGTGGTGGTAGCTATAAAAGCGTAACACTAGGGATCAAAAGAAAGCTAGAGTGGCTTTGTTACCATCAGACAAAGTGGATTTCAGGACGTGGGTAATACCAGAAATAAAGAAGCTTATTACATAATGATGAAGGGGTCAGTTCGTGAAGAGAGTATAATCTGGTAGCGTTTTGCCTCCAGCTTTGTTCTTTTTGGTCTAGTTGCTTCGGCTCTTCAGAGTCTCTTATGGTTCCATACAAATTTCAGGATTAATTATTAAAACAATTAACATTTTCGAACAAAGTACCAAGAACACACCATGGGGAAAAGAACAGTCTCTTCAATAAATGGTATAATTGTATATTCACAAACAGAAGAATGAAAATGGACTCTTGGCTGGGTGCAGTGGCTTACTCCTATAATCCCAGCACTTTGGGAGGCCGAGGCGAGTGGATCACCTGAGGAGTTCGAGACCAGCCTGACCAACATGGAGAAACCCCGTCTCTACTAAAAATACAAAATTAGCCTGGCGTGATGGTGCATATCTGTAATCCCAGCAGCTCGGGAGGCTGAGGCAGGAGAATTGCTTGAACCCGGGAGGTGGAGGTTGCAGTGAGCGGAGATCATGCCATTGCACTCCATCCTGGGCAACAAAAGCAAAACTCCATCTCAAAAAAAAAGAAAGAAAATAGACTCTTATCTCACTCCTTATATAAGAATCAACTTAAAATAAAGACTTAATTGTAAGATCTGAAACAATAAAACTAAATGCCAATACACCTAATAACAAAATTTCAAAATATATGATGCCAAAACTGATGGAATTCCAAGGAGAGATAGACAATCCACCATTGTAGTCAGAGATTTTAATGCCTCACTCTTAATAATGGATAGAACACAGAGACAGAAAATCAGTAAGATATTTGGAAGATTTTCACACACTATCAACCAACCTGATCTAAAACATGTTTATAGAGCACTTCACACCATGAGAGCTGAATACAATTTTTAGTGCTCACAGAACATTTACTAAGATAAAAAACATATTCTGGACTATTAAACAAGTATACAAAAAGCAGGACTGATAAGCAAATTCAGTGGAGTTGCAGGATACAATACCAACTTGGAAAAATCAATAGCACTTCTCTACACTAACAACAAACACCTGTAATTCCAGCACTTTGGGAGGCCGAAGCGGGCAAATCACAAGGTCAGGAAATGGAGACCACCCTGGCTAACACGGTGAAACCCCACCTCTACCAAAAACACACACACACACACACACACAAAATAGCTGGGCGTGGTGGCGGATGCCTGTCGTCCCAGCCACTTGGGAGGCTGAGGCAGGAGAATGGCGTGAACCCAGGAGGCAGAGCTTGCAGTGAGCCAAGATTGCGCCACTGCACTCCAGCCTGGGCGACAGAGCGAGACTCGTTCTCAAAAAAAAAAAAAAAAAAAAAAAATTCACAATCATCAAAAAGTAAAATGAAATACTTAAGAGTAAATTTCAACAAAGAATTGAAAAAATCTGTATGCTGAAACCATAAAACATTGATGAAAAAATTAAGATGGCACAAATAAATGGAAAGATATCTCATGTTCATGGATTGGAAGAATTCACATTGTTAAAATGTTCATGCTACCAAAAAAAATCCACAGATTTAATGCAACCTCTATCAAAATTCCAATGTCACTCTTCACAGAATAGAAAATTAGCCCTAAAATTTGTATGGAGCCACAAAAAACTCTGAAGAGCCAAAGCAATCTAGACCAAAAAGAACAAAGCTAGAGGCAAAACACTACCAGATTTCAAAATCTATTACAAAGTAAAAGTAATCAAAACTGCATGGCACTAACATAAAAACAGGCACACGAACCAATGAAATATAATGAAGAGCCCAGAAGTAAATCCATACATCAACAGCCAATTGATTTTCAACCAAATTGCCAAGAGCACACAATGGGGAAAGAACAGTCTCTTCAATAAATGGTGTAATTGTATATTCAAAACAGAAGAATGAAAATGGACTCTCATCTCACTCCTTATACAAGAATAATCTCAAAATAAATTAAGGAATTAAATGTGAGACCCAAAACTACAAAACTACTAGAAGAAAGCATAAGGGGAAAGCTCCATGATATTGGTTTGGACGGAAATTTCTGCATAATTCCAAAAACATACTAAACGAAAGCAAAAATAGGCAAATAGGATTACATTAAACTAAAAAACTTCTGCACAGCAAGGAGAACAATTCATAGAGTGAAGACACAGCCAACAGACTGGCAGAAGATATTTGCAAATCATACAGCAGATAAGGGGTTAATATCCAAAATATACAAGGAACTCAAAGTAGTCAACAAGCAAATGAATAATTCTACTAAAAAATGGGCAAAAGCAAAAAGAACAAAACTGAAGAAATCACATTACCAAACTTCAAATTATGCTACAAGCTATAGTAACCAAAACAGCATGGTACTGGTATAAAAACAGACACATAGACCAATGGAACAGAATAGAGAACGCAGAAATAAATTCATACACACACAGTAAACTCAGTAAACTCATTTTTGACAAAGGTGCCAAGAATATACACTGCAGAAAAGACAGTCTCTTCAATAAATGGTCCTGAGAAGCATGGATATCCATATGCAGAAGAATGAAACTAGACCCCTGTCTCTCGCCATATATAAAAATCAAATCAAAATGAATTAAAAAGAATTTAAATTGGCTGGGTGGGGTCTCATGCCTGTAATCCCAGCCAGCACTTGGGAGGCCCACGTGGGCAGATCACTTGAGGTCAAGACTTCGAGATCAGCCTGGCCAACATGTTAAAAGCCTGTCTCTACTACAAATACAAAAATTAGCTGGGCATGGTGGCATGCACCTGTAATTCCAGCTATTTGGGAGGTTGAGGCACAAGAATGGCTTGAATCTGGGAGGCAGATATTGCAATGAGCCAAGATGTTGCCACTGCTTTCCAGTCTGGGTAACAGAGAGAGACTCTGTCTCAAATAAATAAATAAATAAAAGAATTAAATGTAAGACATTAAACTATGAAACTGACACAAGAAAATATTGAGGAAACTCTCCAGGATGTTGGTGGTTTTGGCAAAAGTTTCTTGAGCAATACTTCGTAAGTACAAGCAGGCAACCAAAGCAAAAATGGACAAATGGGATTACATTAAGTTAAAAAGCCTCTGCACAGCAAAGGAAACAATCAACAAAGTGAAGAGACAACCTGCAGAATAGAAGAAAATACCTGCAAACTACCCATCTAACAAGGGATTAATAACCAGAATACATAAGGAGCTCAAACAGCTCTACAGAAAAAAAATATATAGCAATCCAATCAAAAAATGGGCAAAAGATTTGAGTAGACATTTCTCAAAAGAAGACATACAATAGCAAACAGGCATAGGAAAAGGGCTCAACATCATCGATTATCAGAGAAACACAAATCAAAACTACAATGAGATATCATGTCACCCCAGTTAAAATGGTTTTTATCCAAGAGACAGGAAATAGCAAATGCTGGTGAGGATATGGAGAAAAGGGAAGCCTGGTATACTGCTGGTTGGAATGTAAATTAGTACAACCACCAAGGAGAAGAGTTTGGAAGTTCCTCAAAAAACTAAAATTAGAGCTATCATATAATCTAGCAATCCCACTGCTGGGTACATACGTCCAAAAAAGGAGTATCAAAGTGTATCAAAGAGGTATCTGCACTCCCATGTTTGTTGCCGCTCTGTTCACAATAGCTAAGATTTGGAAGCAACCTAAGTGTCCATCAACAGATGAATGGATAAAGAAAATGTCATATATACATACTATGGAGTACTATTCAGCCATAAAAAAGAATGATAGCCTATCATTGGCGGCAACATGGATGGAACTGGAGGCCATTATGTTTAGTGAAGTAAGCCAGGCACTAAAAGACATATATCACATTCTCTCGCTTATTTGGGGGAGCTAAAAACCAAAACAATTGAATTCAGGGAGATGGAGAGTAGACGGATGGTTACCAGAGTCTGGGAAGGGTAGTGGAGGCGTGGGTGGGAGGTGAGGATGACTAATGGGTACAAAAAAAATAGTTAGAAGGACAAATAAGACCTAACATTTGATAGCACAACAGGGGGACTATAGTCAATAACAATTTAATTGTAATTTTTAAAATAACTAAAAGAGTATAATTGGGTTGTTTGTAACACAAAGAATAAATGCTTTAGGGGATGGATACCCCACTCTCCATGATGTGATTATTTCACATTGTATGCCTGTATAAAACATCTCATGCAACTCATAAATATATACACCTACTATGTCGCTACAGAAATTAAAAATTAATTTTTTAAAAATTTAAAGACGCCGGGCGCGGTGGCTCAAGCCTGTAATCCCAGCACTTTGGGAGGCTGAGACGGGCGGATCACAAGGTCAGGAGATCGAGACCATCCTGGCTAACACGGTGAAACCCCGTCTCTACTAAAAAATACAAAACAAAACTAGCCGGGCGAGGTGGCGGGCGCCTGTGGTCCCAGCTACTCCGGAGGCTGAGGCAGGAGAATGGCGTAAACCTGGAAGGCGGAGCTTGCAGTGAGCTGGGATCCCGCCACTGCACTCCAGCCTGGGCGACAGAGCCAGACTCAGTCTCAAAAAAAAAAAAAAAAAAAAATTTAAAGACAAAAAAGTAGCAAAGGACGTGAATAGACGTTTCTCAAAAGAAGACATACAAATGGTCATCAGACATATTAACAATGTTGGCTGGGCATGGTGGCTCACACCTCAAATCCCAGAAGTTTGGGAGGCTGAGGCAGGCAGATCACCTGAGGTCAGGAGTTCAAGACCAGCCTGGCCAACATGGTGAAACTCCATCTCTACTAAAAATACAAAAATTAGCTGGGTGTGGTAGGACGTGCCTGTAGTCCCAGCTACTCGGGAGGCAGGAGAATCTCTTGAACCCAGGAGGCAGAGGTTGCAGTGATCTGAGATCACCCCATTGCACTCCAGCCTGGGCAACAGAGTGAGACTCCATCTCAAAAAACAAACAAACAAAAAATGCTTAACATCTCTAGCCATCAGAGACATACAAAGGAAAACCACATTGAGACATCACCTCACACTGTTAGAATGGCTATTTAATGAAAGATAACATGTGTTGGCAAGGATATGGAGAAAATGTATGGATTGTACATTGTTGGTGGCATTATAAATTAGTATAGACGTTTTGAAAAACAGTATGGAGGTCCCTCAAAAACCTAAAAATAAAATTGCTATGTGATCCAGCAATCCCACTATTGGGTACACACCCAAAGAAATCGAAGTCAGTATGCCAAAGAGATGGCTGCACTCCATGTTCACTGCAGCACTAGTCACAATAGCCCAGTTATGGAAACAACCTCAGTGTCCATCAACGAATGAATAGATTTTTTTAATGTGGTAAATATTCACAATGGAATCCTATTCAGCCTTAAACAAAAAAAAAAAAAAAAAAAAGAAACCAGAATTCTGTCATTTGGGACAACATGCATGAACCTGGAGATTATGTTACGTGAAATAAGCCAGGCACAGAGAGACAAATGCCATATAATCTCACCTTTATGCCTGTATGTGGAATATAAAAAATGTCGAATACACAGAAATAGAAAGTAGAATGGTGGTTACCAGAGGCTAAAGGTCTGGGGGACAGTGGACAGGGAAAAAGAAGACGTTAGTCAACAGGTACAAAGTTACAGTCAGACAGGAGAAATACATTCTGGTGTTCTATTGCACAGTAGGGTGACTATAGTTAATAATAATGTATTTCCAAATAGCTAAAAGACAGACTTTTAAATATTCTCACCGCAGAGAAATGATAAATATTTCAGGTGAAGTACATGCTAATTGGCCTGATTTGATGGTCCTACATCATACACATAATGGGAAGCATCACATTCTACCCCCAAAATATATACAACTATTGTTTGTTTAAAATTATACTCTCTTAATTAAAATAAAAGTTTTCCAGTGATTTATGTTCTCTCTCCATAATAAATCAGTATACAAAAATCAAATTCATTTGTACCACAAACAAGTGTAAATTCATATTTTAAAATATCATTTATAATAGCATTAAAAATCATGAAACACTTAGGGATAAACCTACAAGGTTTGCTGAAACCTACAAGGGTCAGCAAACTACTTGCTTATGGGCCAGATCTAGCCTGCAGCAACCATGAGATAAGTGAGTTTGCATATTTAAAGGATTGGGGAAAAGGTGTTTAATAAAATAAATGTTTTCAAAAATATGCTGAGACTATATAATGATATATGTCCCACAAAGCCTAAAATATTTATTTTCTGGCTCTTTGTAGAAAAGTTTTATCAACCTCTGTATTAAACAAATATGTTCCAGATATTAAACCAAAAGAATGACTCATAAATTTAAAAATGGATAATCTGGATCTCATCAAAATAAAGTCTACTCATTGGAAGACTGTTAAGAGAATGAAAAGACATACCATATCACAGATTAGAAGACAATATTTGTACATCATGTATCTGATATAAGATTTGTTTCTGGAATATATAGGGAACTCTCAAAACACAGTAGTAAGAAGTCACAACCCGGTTAGCAAAATATTAATTAAACAAATAAACATTTACTCAATTTTTTAAAGAAACAAAACTCAATGAGGACTGGAATCAATGTCATGGAGAACATCTACGCAAACACTAAGGTCAGCATCACGCAATGACCACAGCCACAGAGCTTTCTCATTTCACGTGGGGAGCAGGAGCTATCAGCATTCTGATGGGAGTCTTAACCAATAGGTAAGATAACAATGGGAAATCAGGTTTGTACAAGTTGTCTAAATAAAGATAAACTGTCTTTATATGAAGACTCCACAAGCTATCAGAATTAATAAGAGAAGGTAGCAAGACTTTTGATGCAAAGACTACAAAAATCAATAGCATTCCTATACACTACCAATAAGCCATTAAAAATATAAAAATAAAAAGATCCTATTTGCGAAAAGAAATTTTAAATAAGAAACTAGGAATAAATCTAACAAAGTATAAGCTCTCCATCGAGAAAATTACAAAATCTATTTGATGGGTGATAGAACAACTAAGAAAATGGAGATATATGCGTGGTTCATGAACTGTAGACCTCAATATTGTAAAGAT
Organism: Papio anubis; assembly: GCF_008728515.1. NCBI lineage: Eukaryota > Metazoa > Chordata > Mammalia > Primates > Cercopithecidae > Papio > Papio anubis. The sequence goes on along the minus strand of NC_044985.1, from coordinate 400,596 downwards.
GTCTGGGCCAGGGGCAGTGGCTCACGCCTGTAATACCAGCACTTTGGGATGCTGAGGCAGGCAGATCGCCTGAGGTCAGGGGTTTAAGACCAGCCGGCCAACATGGTGAAACCCCATGTCTACTAAAAATACAAAAATTAGCTGGGCATGGTGGTGGATGCCTGTAATCCCAGCTACTCGGGAGGCTGAGGCAGGAGAATTGCTTGAACCTGGGAGGCGGAGGCTGCAGTGAGCCAATATCTCACCATTGCACTCCAGCCTGGGCAACAGAGTGAGACTCTATCTCGGGGAAGAAAAAAAAAAAAAGATGTCTGTTCTGCCCCAAACTCAGTACCATTCCCATCAAAATCCTACTCAGGCGATTCCGAATTTAAGGTAATATATTGGTCATAAGACAAGCAAATGAAAAGAGGGGAGGAGACAAATTAGAAAGCCCAGAAACATCTTTTGGAACTTGTTAAACGACAGAGAAAACATTTCAAATAAATGAGGAAGAATATTTTCAATAGGTGATACTGTGACAATTGTTTAACTTTATTCCTCCAATAAACAGAATAATCTACCCAATTGACACTCAACAAAGATTAAAAGTGGAGTTAATGTGAATAACAAACCCCTAAAATTGTATTTTAAAATACACAGAATACCTTTACAACCTTAGAGTAAGAAAGGATATCTTAAACAAGGGCTAAATCATATACTATATAAAGGAGAAAATTGTTAATTTTGACCATATTAATATTAAAATCTCTGCACAACATAAAACCATAAACCAAACAGTAGCACTAGTCACAGAGAGATTTGCAATGCACATCATAAAGGATCTGTTTCTATAATATGAAAATTCTTCCAAATCAATTTTTAAAAGACACAAAATAATAAAAATGGATGAAGAATATGAACAGACATTTCCAGAAGGGAAAAAACCCAAATGACCAGTAAATATTTAATAAGATGCTCAGCCTCACGAAACATTCAGAAATCCAATTTCAAAAACCTATAATATTTGCAGTTTTTTTTTTTTTTACTACTAAAGTGCATTATTTGGATGCAATATTTGACTATGCAAAAAGATATTCTGGGATGCAGTAGCTCACGCCTGTAATCCCAGCACTTTGGGAGGCCGAGGCAGGTGAGTCATTCGAGCCCAGGAGCTCAAGACTAGCCTGGGCAATGTGGCAAAACCTCATCTCTACCAAAAATACAAAAAATTAGCCAGGAATAGTGATGCCCGCCTGTGCTCCTAGCTGCTCGGGAGGCTGAGGTGGGAGGATGACTTGAGCCCGGGAGGCAGAGGTTAGAGTGAGCCCAGATTGCACTCCTGCACTCCAGCCTGGGCAACGGGAGTGAAACCCCATCTCAAAAAAACAGAGTGAGAGAGAGACTCTACATATTGCTATTTTTGCCACTTGTATATATGTACGTGTCACTGTCTGTTTTTATGAAAAATGTTATTGAAGGATAACATACATATTCAACAGAGTGCACAAATCATCAGTGTACAAGATGACTTTTCACAAAGCGAACACATCATAAAGCAGAACAAGATATTAGCATCCCCCAGAAACCCTCCCTAGCACACAAGGAGAAAAATTACCCTGACTTCTAACACCACAGATTTGTTTGGTCGGCTCTTAACTTTATATCAATGGGATTACACAACACGTAATCTCTTTTGCCTGCTTTTTTTCAACATTTTGTAAGATTAGTGTTGCATAAATCACATGTTCAAGATTCAGTCTCATTTCCAAATAGAATTTTGCCACATATGCAAACTACAATGTATTTATTCATTTTACTATTGATGGATATGGGTTGTATTCAATTTTTGAATGTTGCTTTAACATTATTTTTATATATATACTTTAAGTTCTAGGGTACTTGTGCACAACGTGCAGGTTTCTTACATAGGTATACATGTGCCATGTTGGTGTGCTGCACCCATCAACTCATCATTTACGTTATTTCTCTTAATGCTATCCCTCCCCCAGCCCCCACCCCCCAACAGGCCCCGGTGTGTGATGTTCCTCGCTCTGTGTCCAAGTGTTCTCATTGTTCAGTTCCCACCTATGAGTGAGAACATGTGGTGTTTGGTTTTCTGTCCTTGTGATAGTTTACTAAGAATGATGGTTTCCAGCTTCATTCATGTCCCTGCAAAGCACATTGACTCATCTTTTTCATGGCTGCATAGTATTCCATGGTGTATATGTGCCACATTTTCTTAATCCAGTCTATCATTGAAGGACATTTGGATTGGTTCCAAGTCTTTGCTATTGTGAATAGTGCCACAATAAACATACGTGTGCATGTGTTTTTATAGCAGCATGATTTATAATCCTTTGGGTATGTATCCAGTGACAGGATCATTGGGTCAAAAGGTATTTCTAGTTCTAAATCCTTGAGGAATCGCCACAGTGTCTTCCATAATGGTTTAACCAATTTACACTCCCACCAACAGTGTAAAAGCGTTCCTGTTTCTCCACATCCTCTCCCGCATCTGTAGTTTCCTGACTTTTTAATGATCGCCATTCTAACTGGTGTGAGATGATATTTCATTGTGGTTTTTATTTGCCTTTCTCTAATGACCAGTGATGATCAGCATTTTTCCATGTGTCTGTTGGCTGCATAAATGTCTTCTTTTGAGAAGTGTCTGTTCATATCTTTTGCCTGCTTTTTGTTGGGGTTCTTTTTTTCTTGTAAATGTGTTTAAGTTCTTTGTAGAATCTGGATATTAGCCCTTCATCAGATGGACAGATTGCAAAGATTTTCTCCCATTCTGTAGGCTGCCTGTTCACTCTGATGGTAGTTTCTTCTGCTGTGCAGAAGCTCTTTAGTTTAATTAATCCCATTTGTCTATTCTGGCTTTTGTGGCCATTGCTTTTGCTGTTTTAGTCTTGAAGTCCTTGCCCAGGCGTATGTCCTGAATGGCATTGCCTAGGTTTTGTTCTAGGGTTTTTATGGTTTTAGGTCTAACAATTAAGTCTTTAATCCATCTTGAATTAATTTTTGTATAAGATGTAAAGAAGGGATTCAGTTTCAGCTTTCTACATATGGCTAGCCAGTTTTCCCAGCACCATTTATTAAATAAGGCATCCTTTCCCCATTTCTTGTTTTTGTCAGGTTCGTCAAAGATCAGATGGTCGTACATGTGTGTTGTTATTTTTGAGGCCTCTATTCTGTTCCATTGGTCTATATATCTGTTTTGGTACCAGTACCATGCTGTTTTGCTTACTGTAGCCCTGTAGTATAGTTTGAAGTCAGGTAGCATGATGCCTCTATCTTTGTTCTTTTGGCTTGGGATTGTCTTGGCAATGCGGGCTCTTTTTTGGTTCCATATGAAACTTTAAAGTAGTTTTTTTTCCAATTCTGTGAAGAAAGTCATTGGTAGCTTGATGGGGATGGCATTGAATCTATAAATTACCTTGGGCAGTATGGCCATTTTCACAATATTGATTCTTCCTATCCATAAGCATGGAATGTTCTTCCATTTGTTTGTGTCCTCTTTTATTTCGTTGAGCAGTGGTTTGTAGATCTCCTTGAAGAGGTCCTTCACATCCCTTGTAAGTTGGATTCCTAGGTATTCTATTCTCTTTGTAGCAATTGTGAGTGGGAGTTCACTCATGATTTGGCACTCTGTTTGTTATTGGTGTATAGGAATGCTTGTGATTTTTGCACATTGATTTTGTATCCTGAGACTTTGCTGAAGTTGCTTATCAGCTTAAGAAAATTTTGGGCTGAGACAATGTGATTTTCTAAATATACAATCATGTCATCTGCAAACAGGGACAATTTGACTTCTTCTTTTCCTAATTGAATATCCTTTATTTCTTTCTCTTTCCTGATTTCCCTGGCCAGAATTTCCAACACTATGTTGAATAGGAGTGGTGAGAGAGGGCATCCCTGTCTTGTGCCGGTTTTCAGAGAGAATGCTTCCACTTTTTGCCCATTCAGTATGATATTGGCTGTGGGTTTGTCATAAATAGCTCTTACTATTTTGAGATATGTTCCATCAATACCTAGTTTATTGAGGGTTTTTAGCATGAAGGGCTGTTGAATTTTTTCAAAGGCCTTTTCTGCATCTATAACATTCTTTTTTTTTTTTTAGACAGAGTCTCGCTCTGTCACCCAGGCTGGAGTGCAATGGCACTAGCTCAGCTCACTGCAACCTCTGCTTCCTGGATTCAAGTAATTCTCGTGCCTCAGCCTCCTGAGTAGCTGGGATTACAGGCGCCCACCACCATACTCAGCTAATTATTGTATTTTTAGTAGAAACAGGGTTTCGCCATGTTGGCCAGGCTGGTCTTGAACTCCTGACCTCAGATGATCCGCCCGCCTTGGCCTCCCAAAGTGCTTGGATTGCAGGCATGAGCCACCATGCCCAGCCTGCTTCAACATTCATTGAGGCACAGTGGGATGAAGTGATGCTGAGTAGATTGCCTAGATGTGGAAATACTGGGCAGCTGCAGGCTCAGCTTTAGCAAATAAAGCTGAACTGTTTTCTAAGAGATTATACCACTTACACCTGCACCAGCAGTACAGAAGTGTCTCTGTTCCACATCTTCACCAGCAGTGTAGCTTTTCAAGGTAATGTAGAGGTAGACATCACACCAAAATTTAATTTGAATCTAATAACTTATGAGGTTGAGCATCATTTCAAATGTTTATTGGCCATTTGGACGTCTCTTTTGTGAAGTATCTAGTCAATTTTTGGTTTTTGGTTCGTTTTTCCCCTCATTTTGTTACTGGGTTATCGTTCTTTTCTTATTGATTTGTAGGAGTTCTTTATATAGTCTAGATCCTAGTTCTTTGTTATATTATGTATATTAAAATACATTCTCGCATTTTCGGGTCTGACTTTTCACTCTCTTAAAGATATCTTTTGATTTCTTTAAAAGATCTCAATTTTAATGTAGTCCATTTGATCAGTCTTTTCCTTTATGTCTACCATCTTTGTTTCTCGTTTAGAGAAACCTCTTCTTATTCAAGTTCATGTAGACAATTGTGCTATTCTTCTACAACTTTTGTTTAGATCTGCGATCCTACTGAGACGTATGTAGATCTGCAATCTATTTGAAATTTGGGGGTTTTTTGCTTGTGGGATTATTTTTTTATGTTGTGAGGAGGGCAAGATGGTTTTCCCATATGGATAGTAGCATCTTTGATAGAAACATCCATCCTTTCCCAATACACTGCAGTGTTATCTGTAGAGAAATCAAGTGACTGTTACATATGGGGCTGTTTCTGGACTCTACTCTGTTCCACTGGTCTCACTGTCCATTCTTGAAGGCTACCACCTTGTTTTAAGAAATGAGATACCTGATACAGTCACAAGACCTTGTGTGTGTGCTTCTGTGTGTGTGTGTGTGTTTGGGGTTTTATTTTGTGTGCCGGGCTTTTTATTTGTTTTTTCAAGACTGTCTTTGCCTTCTGGACCCTTCATTTCCATACAAATTTTAAATCTCCCACTCTATGAATATGACACAGCCCTCAGTTTATTTAGATCTTATTTAATTTCTCTCAATGTTTTAAAATTTTCTATGTAGAGTTTTGCAAATTTTTTAAAATTTCTTTGTAGGATTTTTATTATTTTGTCACTATTACAAATGGCATATTTTTAAATTCCAATTTTTAATTGTTAATTGCTGGCATATAGAAATAAAATTAATTTTCATGTAAGCCTTGTATTGCCTGCATTGTTCATTTCACTTATTCATTCTAATTCTTTTAACTAGAGATTCTTTTGGATTTACTACATTTACAAGCATGTCATCTACAAATAATGATAGTCTTATTTATTATCTTTACATCTTAATTACTTTTATTGCTAGTTTTTCTTCTTGCCTTATTGCACTGGCTAGAATGTCCGGAGCACCACCCAGCAGAGGCAGTGACAGAGGCATTTCTTTCTTGTCGTCAGTCCCAGGAGGAAAGCTTTCAATATGCCACAACAAAGAATGATTTTGCCAGAGTTATTTTTAAAGGTATTTTTTACTATATTAAGGAACTTGCCACTTATTTCCAGTTTACTGAACGTTTTTGTTATGAATGAGTTATTGAAACTCTATCCAGTGATTTTTTTTCCATCTCTTCTTCATTCTGATAATGTAGTGAATTGCATTAATTTCCTAAAGTTATACCAATTTTATAATCCTGGGTAAAAAATTAAAATGATTTCGCTTCCTTTTGTGAAGATATTTTGTTTAGGACTTTTTACAACTGTCTTTTTTTTTTTTTTTTTTTTTTGAGACAGAGTCTTGCTCTGTCACCCAGGCTGGAGTGCAGTGGGGCGATCTCGGCTCACTGCAAGCTCCGCCTCCCGGGTTCACGCCATTCTCCTGCCTCAGCCTCCGGAGAAGCTGGGACTACAGGCGCCGCCACCTCGCCCGGCTGATTTTTTGTATTTTTAATAGAGACAGGGTTTCACCGTGTTTGCCAGGATGGTCTCGATCTCCTGACCTCATGATCCGCCCGCCTCGGCCTTCCAAAGTGCTAGGATTACAGGCGTGAGTTACCGCGCCCGGCCTACAACTATCTGTATAAGGCAAATTTACTTGTATTAGTTTGTTCTCACATTGCTAATAAAGACATATCCAAGACTGGGTAATTTATAAAGAAAAAGAGGTTTAATGGACTCACGGTTCCACATGCCTGGGGAGGCCTCCCAATCATGGCAGAAGGCAAAAGAGGAGCAAAGGCACCTTTTACACAGAGGCAGGCAAGAGAGTGTGTGCAGGGAATGGCCCTTTATAAAACCATCAGATCTCGTGAGACTTATTCACCGTCAGGGGAACAGCACAGGAAAAACCCATCCCTATGATTCAATTACCTCCTACCGGGTCCCTCCCACAACACATGGGGATTATGGGAGCTACAATTCAACATGAGGTTTGGGTAGGGGCACAGCCAAACCACAGGACTTGTGATTGTTCTTTCTGCTATTGTCTAGTATTCGTATGATGTTTATTCTAATCTCATGATACTAATTAAGCGTATTCTCACTTCTTCCATTTTCTAGAAGAGTTTGCATGATATCTATCTTATTTCTTCTGAGTAACAAATGTTCTGAAGAATTCACCAGAAAAGCTTCTTTGTGAGAAAGATTTTAAGAAAAATTTCATTGTTAATATTTTGTGTCATTTTTAATAAGCTCTGTTTTTGTCTTTCAGAAATTTATTTCATCTAAATTATAAAATTTATTGGAATAAAATTATTCATAATATTTATCACAATTTTTTTGAGACAAGGTCTTACTCTGTCACCCAGGATAGAGTGCAGTGATATAATCTCAGCTCACTGCAAACTCAACCTCCCAGGCTTAAGTGATCTTCCTACCTCAGTCTACCAAGTAGCTGGGACTATAGGTACATGCCACCATACCTGGCTAATTTTTGTATTTTTGATAGAGATGGTGCCTCGCCATATTGCCCAGGCTGGTCTCAAACTCCTGAGCCCAAGCAATCTGCCCACCTCAGCCTCCCAAAGTGCTGGGATCACAGCATGAGCCACCATGCCCAGCTGTTTATGATCTTTTTGATGGCATTAAAACCTGTAGTTATGTTCCATTCCCAATACTAGCTATGATTCATATAAGATTCCATTCCTGATATTGGCCAAACAAGTCACGTGGCCATGCTTAACTTCAAGGAGGCTGAGAAGTACAATTGCCCCATATGCCCAGAAGTAGGGAGAGTCAGCCATCAGTGAACATAAATAATGTTCCTCATACTTTATTTCCAAGAGCACAAAGGTTATTAGAAGAAGAAGCCAGGATTCAAACTCCTGGCCATGCGTGAAGCAGGGCACTGCCTCCCGGGGAGTAAGCAGCTCCTTCAGTTGGACCTGACAACTGCCTTTCCATCCTGTTGGGGAACACGCACCCTGTGCGGGGCACCTGCAGTCCCGTGGGCCCTGCACCAGCCCTGGGCAAGCACAGACTGCTGGACCTAAGCACACAATGACTTTTAGAAGAGACAGCTCTTGGAATAGGTTACAGCCTTCTTTATGGTGTTTGAAAAAGTAACAATTTTCCCTGGCAAAGTTTTGCATTGAGCAAGTGGGTGTTAAACTTATTATAAGAAAATTACCCTTGGTAATGATCTGAACTTTTAAAAATCCATTTCCCATTTCTGAAATGAGAACTCAATTTCCCCCCACATTTTATTTGTTTCACAGCACAGATTGGAAATAGTATCAATTTTCTGCCAGCATATTAAAACATGTTTTTATTAACTAGTAATTGCAGTGAGATTTGGAAATTAGGAGCAAAACGCTTCTGGAGAATTGAAAATATATATATCTTAGTTCTTTAAGAAAAATTATAACTCTATAGTTACTGTAGTTTCTTATGTTTGTCCATCCTGATATAGCAGCTCACAATGCGAATTTTCTCTTTTTTTTTTTTTGCCACACGTGAATATTGAGAAGCTCAAGGTTGTAGATAGGTAACTCTGAAGACCACACATTAGCCTCACTATACTGTGCAGTCACTTTGGCAGAGTTTCACATATGAAGCAGATAGCATAAGATGGTGCTGGCTTATGTAAACCTAATCAGAACATCTCAGCCTAGGAAACACAGTAGAGACGTGGAAAGTCAGATGCACCATATCCGAATACCAGCCTCACCAATGTTTGCCATGGAATCTCAATCTCAGTGGGCACTAGTTGCTGTATCTGGATAGTGAGAAGACTGAAGGCCAGCTAGCAAATTGCCATCAGGATTAACTGTGAAAAATATAAGTTGAATGCTTAGCAGCATTCCTGGGATGTGGGTGGCACTCCCGTGGAGAAACTGAACAACACCTTCACCAGGTGATGAAAATAAATATCACCACTGAGAAACAGATAGGCACCATATGCCTCAAGATGGGCTGCCCTGAGGGGGACACAGCATCGCCTCTCTAGCATTCTGGCCTAGGATACTTAACTCAAATCTAACCATGAGGAAACATCAGACAAACTCAAAATCAGGATCATTCATTTAAAAAGTTGGGGGGAGAGGGAAAGTGACTACATTCTTCAAAAATACCAAAGTTATAAGAGACAAGGAAAGGCTATGGCAATGTTCCAGATTAAAGGAGAACAGAACCACAGAGCAGCGAATGCAATACCTGATCCTAGACAGATTCTCTAAAGGAGCAGGAGAAATGCTGTAAAGGACATTATTGGGCCAACTGACAACACTGAAATATGGTCAACAGATTAGAAAAAAAGTTACTGAAGTTGTTATTTGCTTGTTTGTTTGTCTGTCTGTTTGAAATGGAGCCTCGCTCTGTCGCCCAGGCTGCAGTGCAATGGCTCAACTTCAGCTCACCGCAACCTCCACCTTCCGGGTTCACATGATTCTCCTGCCTCAGCCTCCCAAGTAGCTGGGATTACAGGCATGTGCCACCACGCCTGGCTAATTTTTGTATTTTTAGTAGAGATGAGGGTTTCACCATGTTGGCCAGGCTGGTCTCGAACTCCTGACCTCAGGTGATCCACCTGTCTCGGCCCCCCAAAGTGCTGGGATTACAGGCGTGAGCCATTGTGCCCGGCCTGAAGTTGTTATTTGAACCAAAGAGTGTGTGAGAATGCCTTTTCTTAGGAAATACTTACCAACGTATTTAGTGATAACTAAATGGATATAGATATAGATATAGATATAGATATACAGATATAGCACAGAGAGAGGGAAAGAGAAAACAAGATAAAGCAAATGAACAAAATGTTAACAAAAAGGTGAATGTGGGAAAAGAGTGTATGAATATTCCATGTTCTATTCTTATTCTTGCAACTTTCCTGTAAGTTTAAAAGTATTTCCAAAGAAAAGGTTTTTAAGGTCTCTAGTGACAATAAAGACACTTATGAAAGATAAGCATGTAAGGAGCTTTCATAAAGTTGTTCCATGAAATATGAATGAAAATAAAGTGATATTTACAAATTAATGTGATTCTATATAAAACATAATTTCAAATATGTATATGTAACTAAATGAATTAATTAAACATTATGAATAGATGTTGACTATCTCTTTCTCATCTTCAAAATTTGTATATATGTTGGCCAAAACTACCTTTTTCTTTCTCTTTTTGATTCACTGCGAAAATGGAAGGATCACCATTATTCCGTTACCATAGATTCAGCATGTATAAACCCCATGTTACAGTGACACCTTCTGGTGGAGTATAATATTGCAGTCTAGTTCTATTACACCTTGCAAATAACTTGTACTAAGGTAGTTCCACAGAAACATGCAGGAAAGGAGCAAGAAGCAAGCATGGGAGCTCCGAGCTTCACCCTTACTTCAAATAGAACAGTTCAGTTTTTAACGTGGCTTATGCAGCCCTGGAAGCTGCGACAGTAAGACTTGAGTAATTCATGGTCAAGTACAGGTGGGTGAGTAAACCTACCAAGGGTGGGCAAGGGTGTTGAAAAGTGCATTTAATTCATGGTCAAGTACAGGTGGGTGAGTAAACCTACCAAGGGTGGGCAAGGGTGTTGAAAAGCGCATTTTTTATAAAAACAGTCACATTATAACCTGCTCTTTCTGAAAAACAAAGTGTTGATCCTTCAAAAGCATTTGATAAATTAATGCTATGAAGGAATGCTTAAACAGTGCACGAGTGAAGATCAGCTTCAGGGACTTCAGGAGCACCATTTACTTAGCACTCACCAAGATGCAAACTACAAATAAGATGGTGAGGAGGACTTCACAAGCTCTTTTTACACATCCTCAAAAGACTATTGGGCATCTTGATTGTGCCACACAAGATCTAGCAATAATATTAATTTGAATACATGTCTGGCAAGAAAGGAAGAATGTTTTCATCAAGAGGCAAACAGCGATGATGTCACAGAAAAATGATGGAACGGGTAGCTTAAAGAATTAATCCCTCCATTGAAACAATCATAAGCTGTCAAAGACTGACATAATCAATGTTTGTAAACACTGAGCTCTAATCTCAAATGTATAGCCACAAAGGAGTGGCTTAATAAAGAAAAGGGAAGCTAGCTTTGGTAAGAAAGCCTAGTGGCATTTTTGCTCATCCACCTTCCTTCCATTCTCTAGCATAGCAGCATCAGCCATGATGACAGGAGGCTGCATTCCCCGTGTGGCCTGCTGGTGCCAGGGGTTAATGCAGACTTTGTTTTTAAAATATTTTGGTACTATGTATCAATCTGTCTAATGGTTCCCTGGAAGACTAAATTGATCATTTTCTTGCCCTTTTCTTCCCACCTGGTGTAGGGAACTGTGGTCAGGCAAGTGGCAGAACAAAAGCCAAAAAGAAGGAGGCCAAAAAGGGAGGTTGTTGGAAGAATAAGGGCTACTGTGTATGCTGGCAAAGATAGAAGATAACACACAGGCCCAGAACAGGACACATATGAGAAAACATCTAAAAGGACCCCAGGCTTGTACCTCTGACAGATCCGTAGCCTCCATGCAAGCAAGAGGCAAAAGTTAAGGCATAGTTGCAGGCAGCCTGGCTTAGCACTGAAGGAGTTCCCACTCCAACTCAGAGCCAAGCTGCAAAAGTCAAAACACTAGTATCTTCTCTCTCTCTCTTGTTTTCTTGTTTCATTCATGTATTTATTTATTTCTTCCTTTTTTTCTTTCACTCCAGATATTTAAGAAAATCTCTGGAAAGTCACTGTTGACCACTGAGATAATGAAACAGAGACTTCAGTGACCACAAATAACAAAGAACCCAGTCTTTGCAAAATTAGTTTGGAGAAATCCCTAAAGAAATAGAGGACAACATTCATCAAGAAGAAAAAATAACAAGAAACTCTAGGGAATGGAGATAATCTGATTTCCAGGGTAACCACATTGTAATATTCAAAATGCCCAATTTTCAACAACAAAAAAATCACAAGATATACAAAGGAATAGGAAAGGGTAGCCCAATCGTAGAAAAAAATTATATAAACCATCCATGAGAAAACCTTATGATTGGACTTCCTGGACAAAATTTTTAAATCAACCACCTTAAAATGTTTAAAAAACTAAAGAAAACCATGGACAACAAACTAAATAAAACCAGGAAAACAGTGCACATACAAAATGAGAAAATCAATAAGCAAATATAAATTATAAAATAAACCAAACAGCAATTCTGGAACTGAAAAGTTAAATCGCTGAAATGATAAATTTGGCCAGGCGCAGTGGCTCATGCCTGTAATACTAGCATTTTGGGAGGCTGAAGCAGGTGGATCACCTGAGGTCAGGAGTTCGAGACCAACTTGGCCAACATGGTGAAACCCGTCTCTACCAATAACACAAAAATTAGCTTGGTATGGTGGTGCACACCTGTAATCCCAGCTACTCGGGAGGCCAAGGCAGGAGAATCACTTGAACCCAGGAGGCAGAGGTTACAGAGAGCCAAAATTGTGCCACCGCACTCCCGCCTAGGTGACAGAGCAAGATTCCATCTCAAAAAAAAGAAGAAAAGAGAAAGAAAAATTCACCAGAGGGGTTAAACAGCAGATTTGAACACACAGAAAAATGAATCAGAGAAACCAATGATAGGATAACTGTAATTATCTGATATAAAGAGCAGAAGAAAAAAGAGAATAAGACACTATCAAGCAGGACAACATATGCAGTATGGAAGTCCCAGAAGGAAAACAGGAAGAAAGGGGTAGAAAGAACTGTTGATGAAATAATAAATAAAAACTGTCTAAATTTGATGAAAGATATTAAATTCCAAGTAGAATAAATTCAAAGAGATCCACACTTAGACACATTACAATCAAACAGTTCAAAGACAAAGATAAAGAGAGACTCTTGTAGTGGCAAGACAGAAGCAACTCATCACGTACAATAGATTCTCAATAAGATTAACTGCCAATTTCCCATCACAAACCATGGAGAACAGAAAGCAGTGAGACGATATATTTAAACCACCAAAGAAAAGAAAAAAAAAAAAACTGTAAACCAAGATTCAATAACCAGCAAAACCGTGAAAAATGAAGAAGTAAATACATTCCTGACAATCAAAAGCTGAGGGAATTTGTTACTAGTATATCTGCCCTACAGGAAATGCTAAAGGGAGTCCTTTACACTGAAATGGAAGGACACTAAAAAGTAACACAAAGCCACATAAAGAAATAGAGAGGTTTCTAAACATAAAAGCCAGTATTACAATTTTTTAATTTGTAACTCATTTTTTATTCCCTAAATGGTGTAAAAGATAAATGCATACCAAATTGAAATCCATGTAAATGGGCCCACAATGTATAAAGATGTAATCTGTAACACCAACAATTTAAGGTGGGGATGGAGCTGTATAGGAACAGAGTTTTCATGTTAGTAAGATTGAGTTGCTATCAATTGAAACTAGATAGTTACAAATTTAGGATGTGAATTGTAATCCTATTGTAATTACTAAGAAAATATGCTTTTAAAATATACAAAAGGAAATGAGACATCAAAATGGTTCACTACCAAAAAAATTTAAAAAGAAGGTAGTAATGGAGGACATGAGGAACAAAAATTGTAAGACATAGAGAAAACAAATAGAAAAATGGCAGAAATAAGTCCCTTTTTATCAGTTACACTTTAAATGTAAATAGTTTAAACTCTCCAATCAAATGGTTAATAGTAACAGAAAAGATTCTTTTAAACATGACCTAACTATATATTGTCTAAGATATTTTAGATTCAAATATTTAAAAAGTGAAAGTATAGAAAAGATATTCCATGCAAATAGTAATCAAAAGAGAGCTGGGGTAGCTACGTAAAGATCAGACAATATAAACTTTAAGTCAAAAGCTATTACAAGAGGCTGGACATGATGGCTCACATATGTAATCCCAGCACTTTGGGAGACTGAGGCAGGAGGATCACTTGAAGCCAAGAGTTCAAGAGCAGACCGAGCAGCAAAGCAAGACCCCATCTCTACCAAAAACAAAAAAAAAAAGTCTTAATTAGCCAAGCATGGTGGCACACACCTACAATCCTACCTACTTGGGAGACTTAAGTCAGAGGACCACTTGAGCCCAGGAGTTGGAGGTCACAGTGAGCTATGATTGTGCCACTGCCCTCCCTCCAGCCTGAGTAACAGAGTGAAACGCTGTCAAAGAAAAGGCTGTTGCAAGAGACAAAAAAAGAACACTATGTAGTAATTAAAAGATCAACAGAAGATACAATTACAAACATATAACTAAGCAACACAGTCCCAAAATATGTGAAGCATACATTGACAAAATTAAAGGGAAAAGCAGTTCTATAATCATAGCTGGAGACTTCAATACCTCATTCTCAACAATGAATCGAACATATAGACCAAAGATCAATAAGAAAATAGAGGGTTTGCACAACATCACACACCCACTAGACCTAAGAGACATGTATAGAACACTCCACCCCAAAAACAGCAGAATACACATTTTTCTCTAATGTGCATGGAACATTTTTGGGGGTAGACCATACATTAGACCACAAAACAAGTCTCAATAAATTTTAAAAATTAAAATTATGTAAAGTATCTTCTCCAGCCACAATGGAATAAAGCTAGAAATCAACATCAGAAGAAAACTAAAAAATTTGCAAATATGTAAACATTGCATTTAAATAACCAATGGGTCAAAGAAGAAATCACAAAACAATTAGAAAATATCTTCCTACAAAGGAAAATAAAAACCCAACATACCTAAATTTATGAGATGTAGTAATCAGGGCAAAATTTACAGCTGTCAATGCCTACACTTAAAACAAGAGGAAAAAAACTCACATTAACAACCTAACTTTACAACTTACAAAAAAACTAGATAAAACAAGATCAAACTAAATTTAAACTTAGCAGGAGGAAGGAAATAATGAAGATTAGAGTGGAGATTTATGAAATACAGAACAGAAAAACAACAGGAAGAATCACAAAACCAAAACATTGTTCTTTATAAAGATCAACAAAATGACAACCTTTTAGCTAGACTGACAAAGGAAAAAAAAGAGAAAGATGCAAAAAACTAAAATCAGAAATGAAAGTGGAAACATTACTACTAATGTGACCAAAATTTAAAGGATTATAAGAAAATATTATAAACAATTGTACACCAACAAATTAGATAACCTAGGTAAAATGAAAACAATTCCCAGAAACACACAAAATACCAAAACTATCTTAGTCAGCTAGGGCTGACATAACAAAATACCACAGACTAGGTGGCATGAACAACAGAAACTTATTTTCTCACAGTTCTGTAGGCCAGAAGCCCAAGGTCAAGGTGTCAGCAGGTTTAGCTTCTTTGCAGGCCCCTCTCCTTGGTTTGCAGACAGCTGACATTTCACTGTGTGCCCACATGGCCTTTTCCTTGTGTGCACACATCCCTCATGTCTGTTCCTCTTCTCATAAGGACATCAATCATATTGGATTAGGGCACCACACTTTGGGCATTATTTAGCCTTAATTAGCTCTTTGAATACAGTTACATTGGGGTTTAGGGTCAACATATGAATTGGGGAAAGGACACAGTTTTGTCCATAGCACTGATTTAAGGAGAAATGGAAAATCTAAACAGATGTATAACAAGTAAAGAGACTAAATTAGTATCAAAAGCCTCCCAACAGAGAAAAGCCCAGGACCAGACGGATTCCCTGGTGAATGACACCAAATGTTTAAATAAAAATTAATGCCAATTCTTGTCAAAATCTTCCAAAAAATACAGAAGAGGGGAGATTTCCTAATGTATTCTATGAGGTCAGAAGTTACCTTATACCAAAGCCAAAGACACAAAAAGAAAAGAAATTACAGATCAATATTTCTAATGAGTAGGGATGCAGAGTTCTCAACAAAATACTATATATCCAAATGCAACAACATATGAAAAGGATTATACATGATGGCCAAGTGGGATTTATGCCAGGGATGCAAAGGTGGTTCAATATATGAAAATTAATCAGTGTAATATACATTACTAGAACAAAAGGAAACATAATTATCTCAAAGCAGAAGGAGCATTTGACGAAATCTAATATCTTTTATGATTAAAAAATAGTCAGAAAACAAGAATAGAAGTGAACTTTCTCAATCTGGTGAAGAATTTTTATGAAAAACCCACAGCTAACAGCTTTTCCAAGAGACATATTCCACAGACATATTCAAAAGTCTACAAGGTTTCCCCCTTAGATCAGGACCGTAAGATCAAGGATGCCTACTTTCACTATTTAACATTGTACTGGAGATGCTAGCCAGAGCAACTAGGCAAGAAAAAGAAATTTAAAATATCCAAATTGGAGAGGAAAAAGTAAAACTATCTCTATTCACAGAATACATGATCCTACATAGCAAATCCCAAAGAGCCTACACAAAAACTACTAGAGCAAATCAACAAAGTGGCAGAGTAAAGGAGCAACATACAAAAATCAGTTGTGTATCTATATATCAGCAATAAATAATCTGTAAGGAAAATTAAGAAGTCAATTCTATTTACAATAACATCAAAAATAATAAAATACCCAGGAATAAATTTAACAAAGGATATGAAAGACTTATACATTAAAAACTATTGCTGAAAGAAATTTAAAAGACCTAAATAAATGGAAAAATATCTCATCTTTCTGGATTGGAGTACTTAACAATATTTAGACAACGATACTACTCAAAGTAGTCTACAAATTCTATGCGATCCCTGTCAAAGTCAATGGTCTGTTTTTCAGAAATGGAGAAGCCAATTCTCAAATTTGCATGGAATTTTAAGAGGCCATGAAAAGCTAAAACAATCTTGAAAAAGAAGAATAAACTTGAAGTACTCCACTTGCCATTTTCAAAACTTACTACAAAGCTACAGTGATCAAAATAGTGTAGTGCTGGTATAAGAATAAACATACAGACCAATAGAATAGAACTGAGAGTCTGGAAATAAACCCACTGTCTATTGACAGTTGCTTTCCTACAAGGGTATTAAGAACATTCAAAAGAGAAATGATAGTCTTTCAACAAATGGTGCTAAGAAAACTGGATATCCACATGCCATATACAAAAGAACGAAATTGGATCCCCTACCTCATACCATATACAAATAATCACTCAAAATAGATCAATGAACCTAATTACTGTAAAAGAGCTAAAATCACTTTTTTAAATCTTAGGATAAAACACAGGGATAAATATTCATGACCTTGAAACATGTTGGAACTAGATAGAGGTAGCGGTTGCATAACATTTTAAATGTACTAAATGCCATTGAATTGCTCAGTGTAAAATGGTTAAATTTATGTTATACGGATTTCCCCTCAATAAAAAAGAAATTAAAGAAATGAACAGGACTGAGAGTCAAATTAAAAGTTCCAATTTCTTTTCTGTAGTGTTTGATCTTGTGGTTGAATGCCCTTAACCTCTATATCACTGAAAAATTAGAGATGAGAGTTCCTGCTCTATGTATGTTACACGATTCTTTAAAAGGTCAAAAGAAGTGATGTACTGAAACAGTCCTTTGATGCTATTAGGTGCTCTGCCAACACAAGCTGTCATGGCGATTCCTGCCCAGTCCTCTCAGTGCCGTGCCAGGCGCTGAGCTGGTGTGTGCATTTGTGGTTTCATTCTCACAGTGTGGGTGTGGTTACAGAGGGGGAAACTGGGAATTGGAGAGGTGGAAGGACTTGCCTCGTGGCACAGGACTGGACTCAGATTTCTAATTCCAGACACACAAAGTTCTTTCCACCACAACCTACTGACCCCTGCAGCAGACTCTCCCAGCTCTTTGCCTTCAGAGTTGCCTGTTTTAGTGGGAATCCTGTGCAAATGGCAGTAATTATTAAAACTTTTCTAAATAACTCTTCTGTCAGCCTCACTCTATCACTCAGTTTCTATCCCTAATTCAGATGCCACTCCTGGTCAAGACCGCTCTCTCGATAGCTGCCGAGGTGCTTGGAAAGAACAAGAAATACCCGTATCAGCTGCTCCATTATGACAGATGGTAGTGATGAAGAAAAGCCTCCACATGAGCTGGAAAGCTTGCAAGCTGGACCCCTCCAGCCTCCCACCCACCCACCACCCCACCACAGTGGGCTGCATACACCAGAAGGGTGGGTGCATAGGAAAAGAAAGCTAATGGGCAGCATGGAAAGGCAGGGGGGCCCAGGTGGCCACTGTGCCTCTCTGTGAACTAAGGGAGTAATAGTAGCAGCAGGTATTTGCTGTGAGCCTTCCTGTTGCAGGCATGGTCCTTAGGAAAGATTCATTATTCTCATAACAACCATACCAGGTGCGGACTGTTTCTCCATATTCAGAAACAATGACTGAGACTCTGGTGATGTCCCCCATTCTTCCAACTGACAGGGTCTGGGGTAGGTGCTGGCAGGGAGCTGGGCAGTGAGGGCAACAGGCACATTCCTGCCTCAAGCAGCTGACAATCTTGTGGAGTTAGGGGCTGGGCAAAGTGCTTGGTGTTGGTTTGTTGCCACGACAGGCCTCAGTAAGAGACAGCCTGGACAGGAACAGCTGCACAGAGAACAGGTGGAGGGGTCAGGGGAGCTGAGGGTGGGGTCCCAGGTGGAGGGGAGCAAAGGCAGGAGAGAGCCTGCCAAGGCCCTGCAGGATGGCAGGAAGACCCAGTCTCACCCCTCACTCAGCTGTGCCCTCAGGAGACAAGGTTCCGGGCTGCCAGCCCAGCAGCCAGCCACCTTTCCCAAGCTCAGAGGCCCAGCTGGGAGCTGGGAGCAGGAGTGTTGTCACCGGTGAGGACGCCTCCAGAGGACAGCAGCAGGCACCCAGCCTGGAGGCTCACGGGACCTCCCTCCTCCTAGCACCAGGGCACCTCTCCATACTTGGGGCTCCAGGCCACACTTAGTGACCACCTTAGGGGTGCCCTGAGCCCAGCCAGTCTCTCTCCAAACCAAAACATCCCTGTCTGAACAACAGAGAGCACCTCCCATAGGGCAGCAGGGGTGAGTCAGGCTTTGCGGCAGGCATGGGGGTGACCCCTCCTGTACACTGAGCACAGCTGTAACCCCTCTAATCCTCGTGACACCCCTGGGAGGTAGCAGGGGTGTGGGGTTGGAGTTCCACCTGCAGACCCTGGCTCTGAGTGCTCACCGACCCAAATGAGGGCCCACACCCACCTATCCCTCCACCTGCCTGGGATCTGGACAGCAGATGCCCCACATCTCCCGGTAGAGGTCATAGAAACAGACACCCTGATGGAGCTGGGCAGAGGACACTGAAGGCAGGGGCGTCACTGACAAATAGATGCTCTCACTGAAGATTCTAGGTAGCGGCGGCTGCGGGCATGACACAGGCGCACCGGGCTAACCAGGGAGGGGCTGCCAGCCTCTCCTGAAAAGCAGTAGAGACAAGGAAAGGCACAGCCTGAGGCCCGGAGCTGTGAGCTCCGTCTTCACCTAACAGAGGGCTTTCAGGGCTCACTAGGTCCAGAGAACCATTAGGTGGAGCTGCTGATGTCCGGGATTAGAGGATGGTACTCGGTTTTGCTGTATTAGACTCCACACCTCCGTGGTTCATGTGATCTCAATTAGTCTCTCTGATCTTACTGAACACTCTTTATACATACAATTCATGTCATCAAAACTCGATGTGTCTGAAGGTATTGAAGTCTTTTAAAATAAAGTCAATGCTTCTCAGAAAGACTCCAGTCACCCCAGTGGATAAATGGTCAGGCTTCCTCAAAAGTCGCTTTATGCTTACTAATATCACATCAACCAGATGTAGGGTGACAATGTAGGGTGATCCAAAAGGGAATACTTGTGAGAGTGAATGGGGGCCCTATTATGATGCTAGAACAACAGGCAAAATTGGAGGTGCTCAGCAAACTGGGGCATGTCAACCTGGACAGAGAGGACATGAGCAGTGCCGCCGTTAGCCAGATGTGCCTCAGTGGAAAGATATCTGGCTTCTTGCAGAGTGGCATATATTTTCTTGAAGAATAACAGTTTCCTAACACAGGACTATGGTTTTTATGTCTGCAAATACCTGCCATATTATTACTAGTTTATGCCATTAAGCTGATCTAAGATGAACAGAAAAGAGTAGTAAAAAGACAGGTTGCAAAGTTTAAACTTCCAGTGTCCTTCATCCAAGGAAGTCCTTTCAATGTGGATTAAGTTGTCATTTAGGCAGAATTTAAGTATGGTTTTTGGATTTAGTTACAATTTAGGGCAGAGGTATATTTTTAGAAATAACGACAAATCATTCTCAAAATAGATGGTTTAGGCAATGCGGAACAGTCACTTTAATAAAATTTAACCCAAGCATCAAAAATGGGCTAATCTATATTGTTGCATTTCTTTCGATCATTCTTTTATCTGGCTCCCTAGAGGGAGCTAATTTAATTTGAAAAGATTGGAGATATTGACTCCAGTGTGTGTTCCCAGGGACATCAGAGCAGAATGAGATCACTCAGAAGGAAACTCGTCTCTCATATCTGTAAATGGTGAGATCTACAAAGTCTTCTCCATGAGGAAGCTCTTATAAACCAGAGGAGTCTTCAAAATCTGATTTTCATCAAAAACCCTTGGTCAGGATCTAGTTGTATTGTGGGGAAAAAATCCTGGGCCTGGCGTTTTGTCAGTGTCCGGAGCTCAGCTCACAGTCCCATCCTGGGGAGCTGGACGAAGTGGCCACAGTTCTTTGCCAAGGGAGAAACCGGGGGGTGCAACGAACACCTTGCAGATGTCTGTAGACATCCCACCATTTATCACTGGGAAGAAAATCTCATTTCATACAAGTTGGGAATTTGAACTCTGCCCTGAGAAAGGCAAGTTCTCTGATTCTGTAGATAGTAAAAAAAAAAAAAAAGATGCTCTCTCTGGACAGGAGCATGAGCTGGAGGAAAACCCAGCTTGTAGCAGTCGTGACACCTGACCTGTGTGAAAGCCAGAGCCTCCATGCATTTGATCTCGACGGTCACAGCAGCGCTGTGGTGGAACTGGTAAACTTCCACCAAACCCCTACCCTGGCTCTGGGCACACAGTGCAGAACACAGGTCCCGACAGCCTTGGCAGCCCTGCGCCATGTGACTACGCTCCAGCCACAGACTGGGAATGAAGTTGACGTATGCTGAGTGACCTCAGGCAGTTCTACTCTCTCTCTTCCACTGTCTGCAGCCAAATGTCAATGCCAAGGGCATCCAGGAGCCGGGCCTTGGGGATGGCAGGGACTCTGTCAGCCTGGGTCTGTGAGAACGACAGAGAGCACCCTCCGCTTCTCACCTCCACGGACTGGGCTTCCCCGAGTAAGGAATAAAATTCTAAGGTGTTAGGTCACGCCACCAAGAAGCTGAGGTTGATATATCATAGCAGCTAGCTTTACCTTAGCTGATAAAAACAGCATGTGGTTAAGTGGCACTGGCCTGGTGGAGGGAGGGGATGCCAATGTGCGTGGCCTGCCTTGAACCTAGGATGCCCCAGGCCTCCATTTCTGACTCCATATCACCACCAAGGAAAACATGGCTGAGAGGCCAAGTCATTTGCCTAAGATTAAGCAGCTGGCAAGGGTTACAAGCAGGATTTGAATCTGGGTCCACCCAGATCCAAAGCTGAGTTATCTTATTAAAACAGAGCCCTGGCCCCACGCGTGGTGCTACACTTACGTGACTGTGACCACCTGAGCACCAATCGGAACATGTGCTCCCAGGCGTCCCCTCCTCAGGGCCCAGCTTCACTCTAGGCTTATTGAGAATGAGGGCAAGGCAGTTCCCAGCCTCTGAGGACATCAGGATTGAATAGGACAAGCACACGGAGTACACTCACAGAGAGCCCCACGCTGAGTGAGTAGTGTTCCAGGCCACTCCCTCTTCCTGACTCAATCCCCTCTTCCCTAATTCCCGACCGGACACTGAAGCAGACGAGAGAGGCCCTTCCTGAGGCTGTGTTGGTGCAGGAGCACTCTGCCCCTACTCAAACACTCATAGCCCCCAGATGTGTCATCGAGGACCGCATTCAGCTGCAAGCAAAAGAAAACCCAACTGACAGTGGCCTCCACATATCCAGGAGAGGGTATCTTAAGTACAGCAAATGCCAAAGGAGGGCACTCACCCTGGTTTCACTCCCCCATTCTTTGGCCACAGATGGCTGACACCCTGGCCTCTTGGTTGTCTACCGAGAGAGGGAAGCAAAGAAGGAACATGCCTAGGCCACGAAAGCAAAAGCTTTGCCCAAAACCATCAGAGGGTAACTCATCACAAGACTATGTCACCTGGCAATGTGCAGCTGCACCAGAGGCTGAGGAAGGGAGGTTTCTGTCTGGGCACGTTAACACCCTAACAAAATGAGGATTCCATTCCTAAGGAAGAAGGGAGATGGATGTTAGAAGGACAAATAGCTGTGCTAGGAGTTTAAAGTTTTTATGTTATACCAGATGGGCCTGAGCGGGACTGGGAAAATATTGGAGTCTCCTCGAAACATCCAGAGAGACCATTAAAGGGGCGGAGGGAAGGCTGTAGAACCGATGTGGGGCCTGCTTGCCCAACACAGTAAGACCGGGTATCCACATGGGTTTTGCCGTGGCAGAAAGGAAGGCATTTATTTGCAAGGCACAAAGCAGGGACAACCAGCAGCTAATGTTTAAATTCTGACCTCCCCAATGGCTTGCCCATAACGTTTCTAAAGGCAAGGGTAAATCTCACAAAAGCAAAGGTAATAGGCAAAATTGTAAGTCAGTACATGGGAGTTACACGTCGGTTTTGGCTCCAAAAGACGAGATATCTTAAAACAAGGTGCTTACATGTCATAGGTAAATTCAAAGATTTTCTGATTTATAATTAGTTAATGAAAAGAAGCTTTGTTTATAAATTTGGGGTCATCAGACAAGAATGCTAGCTCTGACTGATGGGTGCGACTCCCTCCAGGCCCTTCAAGAAGAAATTAAGAAAAAAGAATTCAGATCTAGAATTCAGTCTTCAGTTCCCCCTTCCCAGAGACCTATCGCCCACAGATCTGTTTGGTGGGGGTCCAGGTTTCTGAAAAACAACTCTGGGACATATGTTCAGATGTTATCTTTAATTTCTAGAGGGAACCAAGCATCTGACTCTCACTTCCTTGGCGGTTGTTTCAGACTACTGCTGTCTTTTTACTTATCAAGTTGCTCATTTCCTTCTCATGGTTAGGTGGGTACCTGGAATTTCCCTTAAAGGAACGCAAGATTTTCCTTTATTTTCACGCTTGGGGGGCCATGGGCCCTAAAATGGGGTCCCTGCTCTGTCTCAGGAAGATGAAAAATAAAATGCGTGGCTTGCTTTTATCCTACCAGTTATGGTCAGTACAACGAAATGGTTAAACAATATTCACTTAGAAACATTTTTCTGGAATCCAATTAAGATCATCAGGCCAAAAAAAAAATCCCCAAACCAAAAGATATGCCTGAATAGAAGTATGTGAAAACTGCCCCATTTACATTCCTCAAATTCATTCTTCAATTTTAAGTGTTTTAGTTTCACAGCCTTCAAAAGCCACTTTCCCATTTAAAGAACAAACTCTCTTAAAAGGAGTATTTTTTTTTCCAAGATCTCTCTCCTGGTAAAACGCCCCACGGAGATCTTCTGCTACTTTTCATCCTTTACAACAGGTCAGGAAACTCCCAGGAAGAGCTGGCTGTCAACCACGGGCCCACCCTTTCGGTGTGTGCAGCCCCCACACGCGTGAACTTGCCTGCTCCCCTGCACCAGGGGTCTGCCCTCCAGAAACAGAGGGGAGGCTGCCCCATCAACCCTGCTTTTAAAAAAGAAAAAGAAAAAGGGCAGGGGGAATCACTTAGTTGCTTAGGTGGACCTGACTTTCTTTTTTTTTTTTTTTTTTTTTTTTGAGATGGAGTTTCACTCTTGTCGCCCAGGCTGGAGTGTAGTGGCAGGATCTCGGCTCACTGCAACCTCTGCCTCCCAGGTTCAAGCAATTCTCCTGCCCCTGCTTCCCGAGTACCTGGGATTACAGGCACCTGCCATCACACCCAGCTAATTTTTATATATTTTTTTAGTAGAGATGGGATTTCACAATGTTGGCCAGGCAGGTCTCGAACTCCTGACCTCAGGTGATCCGCCCATCTTGGCCTCTCAAAGCGCTGGGATTACAGGCGTGAACCACTGCGCCCGGCCAGATCTGACTTTCTAAATAAATCATTCCCTTTAGCAGGCTTCAGAACCATGCTATGCACCCAGTCACTCATCTGTTCAAAGCAAGGTGCAGGAGTCCCGCATGGCGCCAACGCTCCGCACCTCAAAGCGTCATTCCTAACCCGCACAGCCAGGAAAATGAAAATGAGGCTTCTTTTCCCATTGTACTGTGAGACAACTGCAGCTGAGGTGGGTTACCTCATCCAAGGTCATCCAGACAAGTGATGGGAGGCAATAGTCCACATTCCTTCCACTGCCCCACACACTTCCCTATACGTCACGTATGATTTCCTGGGTCAGCAGGGGATGAATAAAAATAGAAGAAAATGTTGCTTCTATCTTACGCTAATAAATGCCCAATACATCACTGCATCTCCACCTCTTCCTGAATACCCAGCTCCCAATACCCAGCCCCTATTACAGCAGCTCCTAGGTTCTTGTGTCTAGTGAAGCTGGTAAAAATCTTACAGACTTAAAAGATGCAGAAGCACAATCCCAAAATTGTCACTGAGAGAAAAATTGAATTTCTAGAGCCAGGTTAGTTTTTTATTTGTCTCTTTTTTGAAACACAGTCTCTACTCCACCCAGGCTGGAGAGCAGTGGCACGATCTCAGCTAACTGCAACCTCCACCTCCTGGGCTCCAGCTGTCCTCCCACCTAAGCCTTCCAAGCACCTGGGACTACAGCTCTGCACTGTCACACTGGCTAATTTTGTCTTTTCTTTTCTTTTTTTCTTTTTTTTTTTTTTGTAGAGATGGGGACTTACAGGTCATAGGTAGATTAAACAATTTTCTGATTTGCAATTAGTTAATGAAAAGAAGCTTTGTTTATAAATTTGGGGTCATCAGGAAAGAACGTTAGCTCTGGCTCACAGGAGTGACTCCCTCCAAGCTCTTCAAGAAGAAATTTAGAACAAAGAATGGTAGTCCAGAATTCAGTCTTCAGTTCCCCCTTATCAGAGGTCTATGTGCCACAGATCTGTTTGGTGGGGGTCTGGGTTTCCAAAAAACAACTCAGGAACATATGTTAAGATGTTATCTTTAGTTTCTATAGGGGAACCAAGCATCTGACTCTCACTTCCACTTCCTTGGCCTGTTGTTTCAGACTCCTATGACCTTCGTGCTCATCAAGTTGCTAATTTACTTCTCAGGGCTAGCTTGGTGCTAGCCTAGGCTAGTCTTGAACCCCCGAGCTCAGGTGATGCACCTACCTCAGCTTCCCGAAGTGCTGGGATTGCAGGTGTGAGCCACTGCACCCAGCCTAGCCAGGTTTTTGTTTTTCGGTTTGTTTGCTTTTTGTTTTTTTGTTTGTTCGTTTGGTTGGTTTTGAGACAGAGTCTCACTCCGTTGCCCAGGCTGGAATGCAGTGGCATGATCTCCACTCACTGCAACCTCCACCTCCCAGGTTCAAGCGATTCTCCTGCCTCAACCTCCTGAATAGCTGGGACTACAGGTGCCCGCCACCACGCTGGCTAATTTTTGTATTTTTAATAGAGACAGGGCTTTATCATGTTGGCCAGACTGGTCTCAAACCCCTGACCTCAGGGGATCTGCCCACCTTAGCCTCCCAAAGTGCTGGGATTACAGGCGTGAGCCACCGTGTCCACCTGCCAGGTTAGTTTTTAATTAATCAGCCCATAATAGAAGAAGAAGAAAAGAACATAACCTAAGACAGATTGGCACATTAGTCATTCAGTTCCAATGCTGATATACACATGGCAACACAACCACACACATGCATGTGCACACACATCTGACATACACACAGCTACCCAAATACACACATACACATGAACACATATCTCTCAGGCAATTCACATATTCTAAAATACTCAGAGTAATTGATCATAAAGTGTTATCTATTTATCCATCAACCTGTAATCATCATTATCGTGTTTAAAATCCCCACTGTTTCACCTAAAATGTTAAATATTGCCTGTTGTTTTCTTGCTGTCTCTTTCACCAAGTAAGTTTAATTTCAGCTGGCAAAGGAAAAAGTTACACACACACACACACACACACACACACCACACACACACACGCATACACATAGAATTTCTCCAAGAGTATTGTTAGGATTATCTTACCTTAGAAGGGAGGGTGAGAATCATGAGAAAGCTGAAAATGTTAAGATTGGATTTATTGTTTTGCAGAAAGGGAGTAGCTAAAACCCCCTAGTAATGAGCAGAAGCTTTGTTTTCGGTTCTGTGATATTAACCTTTATTTCACCAAGATAAAGCCCACAAAATTAGAACCCGTCACTCGCATTACAACTACATGGGGGTAGGGGGTCCATGAGGAGCAGACCCCCTATGTGACCACAGGAGCAGTGGCAGGACAGAGGACCTGCCAGGGTTGCCGACAGGGACATCTTGGCCCAGACATCATGGACAGGGTCCCCCTTGGCTCACCCGACCAGGCAGAGGCAGGTAAGGCTGTGGGGCCAGCAACACTCACCACCGCACTCAGGGACAAAGACATCCTGCCCGAGCGTGGAAGCTGGAGATGAGGATGAGTGCCAGGTGCCTTCTTTGCCCCCTGTACCCCTAACAAATAAGTTTCTAATGACCCAGGCCTTAGAAGTGCTCACGGTGATGAGCACGTGGGGAAGTGTGGGAAGGACTGGGTTAGGACACACACCGACACACACCTAAGGCAACACTGAAAGAGCTCTCCTCCCCATCCCTGAGGCCACAGCTGGGGCTCCTGCTGACGGGGGCACCCACAGCATCTAAAAGGAAACCACTGCTGCCCTCTGCTCAGCAAAATGACCCCATCTTCCCTCCAGGAGAAGGGTCTCTGGAGAGGCCCTCCCAGGACCCTGCCCTTGCTGCACTCAGCTCCCTGCTGTTTGGAGTTCTGCTTCCAAATTGCTGGTCTCGAACTCCTGACCTCAGTGATCCGCCCACCTCAGCCTCCCAAAGTGCTGAGATTACAGGCATGAGCCACCATGCCTGGACTTAAACTTTCTAATTATGAAAATAACACACATAGAAAAGTGCATAAAACATATATTTATAATTCACCCAATAATAGTAAAAGTCATGCCCACCCACACCCAGGTGAAGACCTAGAGCCTGCCAGAAGCCAAGGTTCTCTCCTTAACCCCTGCCTCAGCCCCCCTGGTGCCCACCATCTTGACTTTTACCACAGTCAATTCCTTGCTATGTTTCATTTGTTCACCTGCATATGCATCCCTACATAACGTACGGTATTCATAATATCTGTAAACTTTTTTCTTTTTTTTTTTTTCTGAGATGGAGTCTCACTCACTCGCCCAGGCTGGAGTGCAATGGCGCGATCTCAGCTCATTACCACCCCCGCCTCCTGGGTTCAAGTGATTCTCCTGCCTCAGCTGGGACTATAGGTGTGCGCCACCACGCCCAGCTAATTTTTGTATTTTTAGTAGAGATAGGGTTTCACCTTGTTGGCCAGGATGGCCTCGATCTCTTGACCTCATGATCCACCCACCTCAGCCTCCCAAAGTGCTGGGATTACAGGCGTGAACCACCGCATAAAATCCTAAGTCCTGAATAGACCCCGCTCTTGGGCAAAAAGACCCCAGAAAAACCTTAAAAACTGAGTTCTCAGCCATGATGGGATGGGAGGTCAGACATGCCTCATTATCCCCCCTCCCTTTTGCTTGCAGTATACACACAACAACTGACCAGCATTCATGTTAAAATAGAGGCTGTAAGACTGACAGAAGGCTCTGTGGCAATAAGATGCCACATTATAAACAGGACCCAAGGCCATGTCAGGCAAGGGTTAAGTCCCACATCCCTATGCTTTAAAGAATAAACTATTTTCTAACTGCCATAAGGTTCTTCCTTTTCTCTAGCAACAAAACAAGCACTGGCCATGAGATAAACAATATTAAAGCAATTTGTAACTCACCACTAGACAATGACTAACTGAGCCCGCTGTTTCATCAGCCATAACTACAGCTTTGATTGGATAAGAAATAGATTTCAGTAACTTTCCCCAGATAAGAAGACCAACCACCACAGACCGGTTCTGGCCGGTTTACAGAGGCTGCCTTCAAGTCCTGAAAAGATCTTTTCACATATAGGGCCTAATTGTAATACATTTAAATGCTAAGTCTCCTCCCCAGGGTGGAATAGGTCACAGGTTACATACCTATGGTTCAATACGCATGCATCAGGATGGTCTTCATGAATATTCATAGCTCCTCCTGTAAGCTGTTGAATATGTATGTTCAGCCAACCTGTTGGGCACAAAGCTCCTATCTCAGCCCCTCCTCTTTGAAAATACCTGTGGGCTTTGCCAGACGCTATGCTTCCCAGCCTGAGGAATGGCCCCCTTACAGACTCTAACCCTTATAAGAAATAAAGGCTTCTCCCTACATTTATAGATTCATGATTTTTTTAGTTAACACATTTAAACTCTATTGAATATGAAGTATGTAATAATCTTACACACAGATAATGAAAAATGATGCAGTTAAATGAAAAAACACTTTCTTGATTAGAATTTTCATTTTATGCTTATTAAAAAGAAAATTTATGATGTGTGTGCACACAGCTTTTATTATACATTATGCTTGTGCATGCATTAAAAAAGAAAAATTAAGCAAAATATTCTGGTTCAGGTAGTCTTAAAACCTCCTCCTAATTGGGCTCCACATTTTCCACATCACTTTTGACCCAGATTGTCTGTGTCTGCGTTCCCCTTGCTGTATCATTCTCTATGCAAAAAGAGTGCTGGCCATTGAGAATTTCTTAGCATAGTGCATCTCCACTCTTTCTGGGCTTTCTTACAGACCGCTGGCAGTCTTAGCATCATAATTACCACGAAAGTCAAGACCATTTGACCTCATTAGCCAATAGGTGGCATCATCTTCAAACTTCCGGAGCCTCATCATAGCTCATACAGAGGAGCTGCTGGTGCCACTGCTGAGTGTCTGGCTGAGTCCAGCTGCACAGCTGGCCTTTTTGGCAGTTTGAGCTGCTTAAGAATTTTTAATCTGTTTTCGTGTATGTGTGAAGCATCAGCTTGGGTTGGTAAGTTACAAGCGATAAGTATGCTTTTTAATAAGCACAAAATGAAAATTCTAATCAAAAAGTGTCAGTTTAATTGCATCATTTTTCCTTATTGGTACGTAAGATAATGGCACACTTCACAATCAATAAGGTTTTAAATGTTACGGATACAGTATGTAGTTTAGGGACGCATATGCAATATTTAGGAGTGCACTGTGCTACGGATCATGAAGATCAAGATAGCAGGTTGGCAGGGTGCGTTGGCTCATGCCTGTAATCCCAGCACTTTGGGAAGCCAAAGTGGGCAGATCACGAGGTCAGGAGATCGAGACCATCCTGGCTAACATGGTGAAACCCTGTCTCCATTAAAAATACAAAAAACTTAGCCAGGCGTGGTGGCAGGCACCTGTAGTCCCAGCTACTCAGGAGGCTGAGGCAGGAGAATGGCGTGAACCCGGGAGGCGGAGCTTGCAGTGAGCCGAGATCGCGCCACTGCACTCCAGCCTGGGCGACAGAGCGAGACTCTGTCTCAAAAAAAAAAAAAAAAAAAGATAGCAAGTGCCTTTGGAGGTGTGGCAGGGGTGGGAGAAACAGACCCCTGGGCTTCTGTCTAGGTCTTTACCTGGGTGTGGCTGGGTATTCACTTTCACTTACACCATGAGTTATGAGTCAGGCATTCAGGCAGGGCTCAGCCAGGCAGTTCTCCGGCCCCCAGTGGTATCGTCTGAGGTGACTGAGCAGTAATCAGTTGATGGACGGACTGGAGGTTAGATGGGCTCAGGGGTCCCAGAGAGAATGTCCTAGCAACAAACAGGTCAAGAGATTTCACCTGAGTTTTTAACCTTGGTTTCTTCTAAAAGTTCTGTTCTTTTTTCAATACTACTATATAACTTTATAGACTTTCCTATTCCCTGCAAATATTTTCAAGCTTGTCTTGATTAAACATAGTAAGATTTGTTTTATATTCTACATCTGATCATTTCAACGTCTAAGTCTTTGAGAATCCATTGTTAATTTTTTGGGAGGTGGGGTGGTGCTGCTGATTTTCATTCATGGTATCTTATTTCATTTTGACCATCTTTGACTATGTGCAGTTATTGTACTTGGGAAGTTATTAAGAATCTTTGAAGGCCTAGATGAAGGTATCATCCTTCAGAGTAAACCGGAAATGCCTCTTAAGGACACCATTTCATGTCCCCACAACTTCCACCTAACCCATAATATAATCACTTTCTGCTCTCCTCTCCCTGAAGTCTGGTTCTCTTGTGAGGCCACATTAATGGGAGCCTTCTCCTTTACCTTGAACACCTTGGGGTCAACAGGTAGAGTTGGCTGTGTCCTCACTTGTCATAAAAAAATACAGCCATTTTTTACATTCCTCATTAAAAAAATACTTGTTCCATCTTTATTCATAGCATTCAGCTAAGTAACACCCTACACCTCAGAGATTTCATCTCCCGAGCTATATTGGTACAAGATTTTTGCACCTGGTTCACAATGTTCCTTTGCATCCAATTTCTGTCATCACTCAGAATGACATCAACATATATTATTCCATCCACTTTAAATTCAACGTGACCACAAATGAGTCCTGCAAAACCTGCACCCCGTCTTCATGTATTTCTAGTAACAGTGAAATTGCAAATGTCTCAGCTACTCATCCAATCACCCAATCCAGAGGCCCAGACGCTTTCCTAGACAACTCTGCCTTCCAATGAGCACCAAGTGCTTCCTTAATGTTTTTCCATCTACCCCTGTTCCTGTCCCCACTGCCCCTGCCTATGTTCAGCCTCCCCGAGCCCCAGGCTTGGATGCTGATAAATGACTCAAGTGGCACCTATGAAACAGCTAATGGAGCTCCCCACATCCTCCCACCAGGGCCTCCACAGAGCCGGTATGAACTACAGAAATGGGCAGTTACTTTCCCCATGATGCTGTCATTCCCATTAGTATTAGAAAGCCTCTGTTTTTTAATTTGTCCCACAGCATGACAGACCCCAAACACACATTTACTACGGTATAGATATACACATTAAGACCAGTGGTGACTGTAACAGCTCATGTAAAAGCTGAGTTCCATGGCTTGGGCTGACTTTCTGTGTGGGGTGATGCAAACCTGTAGAATCCCATGAGAACTGACTTCTGCATTGGGTGCTTTTCTGTCTCCTCCTGTGTCTCTCACATAAGGCCCATCAATGAATGCTATTAAGTTAACATGGGAACGAGACTATATGATGAATCAGATGGAGGCCACGCATCTTCGTTGAGGGCTGCGAGGTGGTTGTGCTGCTGTCCAGTCAGGATCTGGCAACAGAGTCACCGGGCTCAAAGTTCACACCTTCCTTGAATCCCACTAGGGTCAGACAGTAACGCTTACAGAGCACTGACAAGCGCTGTGTCATAGGAACTTAAAAAGCAGCAGCAACAGGCCAGGTGTGGTGGCTCATGCCTGTAATCCCAGCACTTTCGGAGGCCGAGGTGGGTGGATCACTTGAGGTCAGGAGTTCAAGACCAGCCTGGCCAACATGGTATCATCCTAGATGATAGAATTCAGGCAGGGCTCAGCTAGGCAGTTTAGTAGAAACCCTATCTCTAGTAAAAATACAAAAATTAGCCAGGTGTGATGGTGCACACCTGTAATCCTAGCTACTCAGGAGGCTGAGGCAGGAGAATCGCTTGAACCCAGGAGGTAGAGGTTGCAGTGAGTTGAGATCACGCCGCTGTACTCCAGCCTGGGCAACAGTGAGACTCTGTCTCAGAAAAATAAAAATAAAAATAAAAATAAATAAAAGCAGCAGCAACAGCATAAGGCCCACATAATTACATCCCTGAGCCAAGGACTGCACCTTCCCAAGCAGAGACCCAATGTTGGAATGACTTCTAAACAGACTGGCATCCCTGGAGCAACAGAATCCAGTGGCACATAAAAGTCAACCAAAAGCTAGTGGTTGAGGAAGCACACCTACCACTAACAGCACCCTTATTCTCCTCACAGAAAAGGGAGAAGAGATGACCAGCTAGGAACTGACTCCAAGTACAGGCAGGAAAATCAATGGCTACTTAAGGATCCGAAGGCTTCTTTAGCTTCTCCTAGCTACTGCAAAAATGCACCTAGCGATGCTTCATGCAGCACCAGGAGTGGCTTCCCTCTCAGAAGAGGCAGGGACCCGTTGCCTGCAATGCACACCAACCTCAACAGGGTGGAGCTGTTTCTCTGCAGTGACAAAGTTATTGCTTCATGGAGCTGTTGCTTCATTTGTAAAACAGGTGGCTTTGGCGACGGAACTATTTTCCATCCATCAGCCACTAACAAATATTCCAAATACTTGACCTCGGTCTAACAATGTTGCAAATTATCTAAAGGAGCTTTATGCCCTTGAGAGGTTAGAATTTTGGTAAAGCTAATGTATCTTATTTTTGTTTTGGGGACAGGATCTCACCCTGTCACCCAGACTAGAGTGCAGTGGTGCGAGCTCGGCTCACTGCAACCTCCACCTCCCAGGCTCAAGAGATCCTCCCACCTCAGCCTCTCAAGTAGCTGGGACTACAGGCACCCACCATCAGGCCTGGCTAATTTTTATGTTTTTGTAGAGACAGGGTTTCAGCATGTTGCCCAAGCTGGTCTCAAACTCTAAGCTCAAGCAATCTGTCCACCTCAGCCTCCCAAAGTGCTGGTTTTGCAGGTGTAAGCCACCATGTCCAGCCTAATGTGTCTTGTTTACAAGCACATGAGGTGTTACTTATCAATAAATCATACATATATATCCGTATATGGACTCCTGAGGGGGGGGAAGTTTCTTTAAGTTCTTTTGCAAATGCCTAGAGATTATAGTAGGCAAATCTCTGAATCTCTGGGGCATGCATTGCCACTAATATGAAAAGCCTTCATAGGTAAACACAAAGAGATACCTTGGTTCCTCTGCTAAAGGTATAGAAAAGAAAGCTCAACATAAGTTTATTACTAAAATTAGGTCACATAATAGGAGATTAACATAGTAGCAGGGTTGAGTACTACAACTGTCAGACATACCCAAAATATATTTCTATCGGGTCTTGTAAAAATCTGTAAGCAAGCTAATCTTGCCACTTTTCCTTCCTTTTTCATAAGTAATATACAGAGAGTATTACAAGGCAAATGTCATTTCTTTATGATTCTGTTTCTAGTTTTCTAATTATAGGTTCTATTCCCTGTATATTTGAGCTGGGGAGAGGATATAGCTTTACACATGACCATGATTTCTCTTTGGTGTAAGCTAGGACAGTAGGGTCGATCAAATGATGGACTTACTGAGTCAAAGTGTTGAAGAAAGACTTCAGCAAACAGGGCCTCTTGTCTGACCGAAGATGGCTACACATCCTCCAATTTGCCCAGTGGAAAGGCTCACTCAAGGTGTCCCATCCTTGTCACCAAACTTGTGGGGGCAGAGAAGAAACCAACAGCCAAAGGAACATGCCAATTCAAAATAGAGAATGATTGGACAATTTTATTATTTAGAAAAACCTTGAATGCACTCAGGTAGCCAGCAAGTGTCTACACAGCTATGGTAGATTTTTTTTAGCTCTGTTGTTACAGAATTAAAACTACAGTTACTATCCCTTATTCCATTTTTAGTAAACAGCCAGAGGCTATTCAATTTGCATCAGTAGTTATGTTGAGTTTACCCTGATGGCCTGATTTTTATAATTCTTTATCAGGCTTACCCTGATGTTCTGTTGTTATCATTCCTTACCACTACCTCCTGTAACCGCCCAAAAGTGCACCCGCACACACGAGGCCATGTTCAGTTTCCCACACTCCACATCAACAACTGGCACCAGAACCTGCCCAGTTGCTCAAGCCAAAATCTCAGGAGTCATCCAGGTTTTCTCTCTTGCCACCCTGCAGCCCCACATCCAATCCATCAGCAAGAAAGAGCCGGGAGCCGGAAAGGCAAGACTCTGTGAGTTCTTCACTCCGCCTGCACCTGTCTGAGCCACCATTCCATTCCCTCTCCCACCTGCAGCCTGGTGGTGTCTCCCTTCCCCTGTGCCTTCCCTCTTTCCTGCTCAATCTTTCTTTCCCTGGGTTGTCAATTGTGTAATAAAGATTATAAAATCACTCTATCCCAATAAATAGAGCTTCTATCAGTCTTATTGACTGAGGCACTGCAGAATTCTCGGTTTGGAAGGGGATTTTGCTGCTTAAAACGTTTCAAAATCACGGCCAGAGGGAACCAGCAGCCCTTTTGTGGAGAGCAGAGCCAGCTCCTCTTGCACGTGAATAAAGAACCATAAATGAGACACAGCACATTTGGGCAATCTTTTACAGTAGGCTTTAAAAATCATTTAAAATACGTTTGTTTAAAAAAAAAAAAGTAATTCAAATCAAGCATTTGCAACATACCTAAGAGACCTCTACGGAGACTTAGCATCTACAAAACCCAGTTTGGCAACTGCCAGCCCCAGGGAATAAGTGAAGTTTCTCGGCACAAGTCACACAATGTCCTCGCCAACCCACCTCTGCCTGCTCCCCAGGGCTCTCCTCCACCCCAGCCCTCTCTCTCCGTAAGGCCAGCGAGAGGCTCCGGGACTGCCCGCCCCAAATCCTTTCCTCCTTTTCGGGAACAGCGAGAGTTCAAGAGATGCGGTCACGTGAGGCCGTCCCGCCAATCTGGTGTGAGCAGAGGCCCCTATTGGCCCAGAGTGGAGCCGGGCGGGGGCGGAGCCGGGCGGGGGCGGGGCCGGGCCGGGCCGGGAGTGGAAGGAGCTGCGGCGAGGACAGAACCGCGTGAGGAGGGGGACGGGGAGGGCGAGACCTGGGAGGGAGTGGAGGGGGCGGGGACAGGGTGAAGCTGGGCGGGGAGGGGGCGGGGGCTGCGCGGGGGCGGAGCGGATGTTTCCCACATCCTGGGCTGCAGGGTGAGGAAAACCCATCCCGGAGGAAGCCGGGGTTAGGCTGGCTGGAGGCATTCTGCATGATGAACACAGCAGTTCTCAGAAAAGTAATAATGTCATACCAGAGCACCAAGAGGGGGTGGTCTGTGACCATGTATGCTTGCTACATTCTGGATTAAGCAAAGTTAGGCCGGCTTCTTTTTCACTAGACGTCTTGGGTTATTTCCGCCGAGGCTGCAGCCTGGAGCACCTCCCACTCCTTCTCCACAGGGGTTATTTCTGAAGACTCCTTCTTGGAGGAGATCTGCGAGGGCCCTGTGGCCGCGCACCTGCTGCCCTGGCCTCCTGGCCAGCAGTTCCGCGAGGCTCTAGTGTGTATGGCCTGGGCTGCCTCCCGGTACTGTTACCGCAGGCCTTGGGACCCGTGCCCGCCACGAGGCTCCGGAGGCAGCCCTGGCTCTTCTCACATAGCCCGGGCGTCCAGCCCAGAGCCGGGCACTAGTGCCTTCCCTGTTCCCTGAACCCTGAAAGTTGTCGAATGGATATGGACATTGATTGGAATCATGGGGAAAACACTCAGCGATGGTCAGTATATTCTGTTTGGGAAATACTGAAACGGGCAACACAAGATAGAAATAACTACATCGGGAACAGCGCAACTTTATAAGGCCCGCCCTGAAGGAGGCAGCATGTGTGTGAGAGCGCCCGGCGCTGCCCAGAAGAGCTGGACCGCCCAAGGGAGGCGCTGCCCAGAGCAGGAGCCCTGAGCGCCCGGAAACGGGATAGCGTTATCTCTAAAGTAGGCGTGGGAAATACCTTGCTTCTCTGTAGTTTTGTGAATGTATACACAGATACTCCTTGACTTACCATGAGGGTTACATCCCAGTAAACCCATCCTAATTTGAAAATACCATAGTCAAAGATGCATTTAATACACTTATCCTACTGAACATCATAGCTTAGTGTAGCCTGCTTTGAACGTGCTCAGAACACTTACAGTTGGGCGAAATCCTAATTTATAGTTAAATGTTGAATATCTCATGTCATTTATTGGATACTGTGCTGAGAGTGAAAAAGAGAATGGTTGTATGGGTACTCGAAGTAAGAGTTTGTATAGAATGTGTATCACTATCACACCAGTAAGAAGTCAAAACATCATACATCGAACCATCCTAAATTGGAAATCGTGTGTGTGTGTGTGTGTGTGTGTGTGTGTGTGTGTGTGTGTGTGGTGTTTAACTGATAGGCAAGAGACATTTCCTAGTGGCCTGTTTAATGATGCTAAATTACCTTAGAGTACTATCTAAAGTACTATTTAAATGAGACACTATTTAAAAATTAGTTTAAGCGACAACTCCAATAAACATGGGTTCATCTTTCAGTCTCTTATTAATCATGTTCCAAAAAGAATTGAAGTTCTCTACCTGAGGCGTTTTGAAATTTTTTTCAATGTGGTTTTATGATAGTTATTTGAGATTACTCGACAGAGAGAAGACCATTTGTTATAGTTTGTCTACCAAGAGAAGTTCCAAGTGTACCCCTGTTAAATTCCTTGAAAAGGAATACCTTGGAACAGACACTTAAAAGGAACTGAATTGGGCCCTGGCCAGTCATCAATTTAAAAAGCTCTAGTAACTGAGAAAGTAAAATTCCATTTGCTCGTATGCCTGTCTTGCAAAGATCTATCGAAACTCCGCGTTCTATTGCCTTTCTTTGGAATGAGAGCTGGAGCAGCTGACAGGGAAATCAATTGGTCTCCACCCTATTAATGCTTAATTAACATCGAGCTTGCAAGCATGTGAGTGCTCCCACAGGAAGAAGGCCTCGTGTCAAGAGGAGGGAGCCGTGAGCACTGGCTGCTGGAGGGCTTTTGCAAGCAGCCCTCATGGATGGAGCCCAAAGGTGGAACACAGTCACCAGTACTTTCCGGCTGAACGTGACCCCTGCAGTGTCAGGATGAGCCATTCGCACCACCAGTTTCACAGCAGAAGGGCACGAGGAGCAATTCATGTGTGGTTGCACCTGCCCACCTGCCCGAGGTGGTCAAGGAAGGGGCAACATCACAGGACCACCACTGTGAAGCCTCTGAGAAGTCATTTTTGCCCCCTGCCACTGCAAAGCTCAGAATTGTGAGAGAGTCAGAGAAACTGCTGTCACCACACACCCCGTCGGAAGTGACCATAAGGGTTTTGTCTCTGCTCCAGGACAGGAGGCCCCCATGATGTGGGTCCAATAGGTGGGTGGTCTCTATGGTTGATGGTCCCTAAGTGGTGAGGTACTATTTAAAAATTAGTTAAAGCGATCACTCCAATTAACGTGGATTCATTTTCAGCTTATTAATTATATTCTTATTGAATACGATTTATTGTTTCAATGTGATTCAGTATTTCAACCATGGTAGGGTCTCACCAACCGCAACATGGTTGAACCCCTTCTGGAGGAACCTCAAGGGCGCTACCATAACCAGTGTCCCACTCCAGCTGATTGGGCCCACCCTCAGTCCCTGTTCAAGGAGGCAACACGGCTATTTGTTTCCCAGAAGAAGCGGCTTTGTGCACCTGAGTGGGCATTATCCCCAAAAGTGGCCCATAAATAAGTGAGCAGCTGCCCCCACCCCCCTGCCCTGTGATGGTGAGCTCCTAAGGGCGTGAGCCTCTCACGCAGCTGGAGGGCTTGAACAGAGGCTTAGCTGAGTGGGCCATTTCTATGGCAACAAAGGGCCAGAGAAGGGGCCACCAGGCTTGGAGAGGGCTTACATTTGACAGCAGAGATGAGACCAAAGGAAGTAGGGGGTACACGCAGCCCTGACGCTGTGGGGCTTTGCCTGTATGCTGCCCTGCAAGGGACAGCAGCTTCCTCCACCTACAATTCCTGCAAGCCGCCCTTTTTCATGGGGTGCTTCCTTTGGCTTTTTGCTTTTAGATTTGTTGTGTTTTGTTTTGTTTTATCTTATTTTAATTTTAAGGAAAACCGGTTCAGAGCATGGGTTAATTTGCTAAAGCAATCAGGATGGTTCCTTCTGGGATTCAGGGTGGAGGAGGCCATAGAAAGCATGGGCCGTTCAGAGGCAAGAGGACAGGAAGTGGGCACCATGAGAGATGGAGGGAGGGCCTCATCCTGAACATCATCCAGCCCCAGCCCGCAACATTCCTGCAAAACTCTTCCTGGAATAGGGGCCACCCTGAGCCTCTGTCCCTTGCCCCACATAAGCTCAACCTTTACCAGAAGGACCACCAGATCCATGTCTGCTGGAGGGGGACACCTACTGTTGGCTTGGACCCCAAGCAGGATGGAGATCTTCCTGCCAACAATGCCTACGGCACAGAAGGCAGAGATGGCAGGGCCAGGTCATGATGCTGAAGGGACAGAGATCCTACAGTGTTCACTGTGCAGAGGGCATGGAGCTCCAGTGAGGACTGGGCCCCTAGAGGCCACGCAGGGGCAAGTGCCACAGTAAAGAACACCAAGACCTAGGTGGGCCTGTAGCAGGAAGCTGGTATCCATCACCTCCACCAGGTGGGGTGTGGGGCATGAAAGGACCCAAGGAGCCGATGCAAGGAGAATTCCAAACAGGCCACAACTACTCCTCTTGTTCCATGTTCTGATTTCCCAAGAATGGTCCGAGTTAACACCTGTCTTCCCAGTGTGATTTCATTTGCAGAGTTGTCCTGGTTAAGATGATTAATCACATGGCTCTCTATTTAAGGGAGATTGGCAGGTTGTTCATAGAGAAGATATTAGTTACCTATTGCTGCCTAAATAATTATCCCAAAATACCGCAGCTTAAGTTCAGGCGTGGCTTAGCTGGGCAGCTTAAGTTCAAGGTCCTTCATGAGGTCACAGTGACACTATCAGTCTCACTGAAGGCTCAGCTGTGTCAGGGGCTAGAGACCACTTCCACGGGGTCCTCCCATGGACTGCTGGACTGAGGACCTCAGCTTTACACCGTGGCAGTGGGCCTGTACACTTTGAGCCATTTTGGTGCCCCAGCACAGTGATCAGGAAGGGAGAGAGAGAACAGGAGAGCCCAAGACAGCCACAGTCTACTTATTACCTAATCTTGGGAGGGACATCCCATCATTTTGCCATATTCTATTCACTGGATGTGAGTCTCTAGGTCCACCCCACACTCAAAGGGAGGAGATTACATGAGGGCCGAGAAGGTGGGATCACTGGGGGGCATGTTAGAAGCTGCCGACCACCATGAGTAAGTGGGCTCTGGGCTCAGAACTTACCCAATGGCAGTGCTTTGTGCCATCCTGCACTGATCCCCCTTGATGCTTCTCACCCCTTCCTGCTCCAGCTCGTTGCTATTCCTCCTAGAGTTGCAGATTCAAGGAGCCTCACCAGTGACAGTGATGACCATAAAACCCAGACTGCTGGGTGCTATCTGGACACCAAGGAGACAGAGGCACATAGCACCACCCAGGACAAGCACTGAAGTTGGACTACCAGGTTCAAATCCCAGCTCCCCGCCTTTAACTGTGTGGCCCAGTCTTGGGCAAGTTATTTCACTTTTCTCTGCCCCCTGTCTATCAAGCATGGTGGTTAATAGCACCTATTTTTCAGAGCCACAGTGAGAATTGTGGAGATGCTCTGTTTGAGATGTATAGTGTTCTCAGCTTACAGGCAGCACTCAGTGAATGGTAATTATCATTATGCAAAACTGCGTTCCCCAGCAGGAGCAGCCCATGAGACTGGATTCGACCTGAATGATCGATACTCCCCCAGAGCAGCTTCGCCTTCCCTCTCCAAGCCTGATGGCCCCTTCTCTGGGCCTCCATCATCACAGAAATGGCCCAGCCAGTGAAGCCTCTGTCCAGGCCCTCCAGCAGCACGAGAGGCCCACTTTCCTGAGACGAGCCTCCAGCCACCTGGAACTAGGCTGTTCCTCCCTCCTTCTGTTCCTGCCCTCCCTAAACCCACAGTCCCTCAGACCCGCGGTTTGGTCCCAGCTCCCTCGCTGCACCCTAGCCGTTACCGTCTCACTCAGCCATGCAGAGCAGAGCCCTGACGCCCGGCTGGAGCTGACGTTCCTTTCCAGAATGATACGAAGCATCAGAGAGGATGTCCCAGCCCTGGGGAGGCCCACCATGATTGGTTCTTCCTCTAACAACATTTACACACTTCACATCATCCACTTACGTTTCATCAGTAAAGGAGCTATGGTGACATGAGCTCACCTGACTGAGAAGGAAACTGAATCCATTTATAGAAGGGAACTTGTAACAGCAACGTGTGCTCCAAACCCAGGAGCACCTGCCCAAACCCTGCTCTCCCTCTTCCTCCAGGCGTAGGGGAGCCTGGCTCTCGCCAACCTCTCCCCTGCAGAAGACGCACCTCATAGCACCCTGGACAGGTGAACCAAGACACACCTCTGAAGTGCCAATACATGCACCCCCGAAGGCCCGAAGCCAACCCAAGGGCTCTCCCTGCCCGGCTCCCCGCACCCGAGACCCCAGAAACGTGCGCACAGCACAGGAAGCTCCAGAGCCCAAGCGTCGGAAAACAAGATCGACATGAGAAATGGGTGCGAGGAGCACCCTTGTGGGCCACATTAAAATGCTTACATTAGATAGCAGAGATGAGACCAAAGAAACTGGGGTGCACCCAGCCCTTAGACAGTGGGCCTTTGCCTGTAGGCAGCCTTTGCTCTGCAAGGGACAGCAGCTTCCTCCGCCTACAATACCTGCAAGCCTCCCATTCTCATGGAGTGCTTCCTCTTGGCTTTTGGCTTTTAGGTTTTTTGTTTGTTTGTTTGTTTTTAATTTTAAGAACAACCTGTTTGGAGAGCTGAGCATGGGGCTTGTTCCTATAGTCCCAGCTACTCGGAAGGCTGAGGCAGAAGGATCACTTGAGCCTAAGAGTTTGAGACCAGCTCTCATATAGTGAGACCTTGTCTCTAAAAAAAGAAAGAAAAAGAATCTGTTTGGACATACAAAATCTAAGTTTTCTCCCTCCCCTCCTGATCCCTTTCCAGCAGTGCTTTGAATCCAAAAGAGATTCAGTTGGATAAAATACTAAAATCAACCAGGGCACAGTGGTTTGCCCCTGTAATCCCAGCACTTCGGAGGCTGAAGTGGGAGGATCACTTGAGCCCAGGAGCTCGAGACCAGCCTGGGCAAAATAGTGAGACCCTGTCTCTATAAAAAATTTAAAAATTAGCAAGGCATGGTAGCATGCACCTGCAGTCCCAGCTACCTGGGAGGCTGAGGTGAGAGGATTGCTT
Organism: Papio anubis; assembly: GCF_008728515.1. Classification (NCBI taxonomy): domain Eukaryota; kingdom Metazoa; phylum Chordata; class Mammalia; order Primates; family Cercopithecidae; genus Papio; species Papio anubis. The sequence goes on along the minus strand of NC_044985.1, from coordinate 359,450 downwards.
GAGCCTGAGAGGTCAAGGCTGCAGTGAGCTGTGGTTACGCCACTGCACTCTAGCCTGGGAGACAGAGCAACACACCATCTCAGGAAAAAAAAAAAAAAAATCTGCTCTCCCTGCAAATCCCCTGTGCTGGTGATGAGGGAGGCATGTGCAGCTTGTGAAAACACAGGGTTTCTGATTTTCCACTCCTCAGGTACAGGGTGGGTGGGCCTGGGACTCCTGGTGAAGCCCTCTCCTGGCAGGGTTATATCCTGCCCTCAGGCTGGTGGACAGGGCACACTCCACCATCAGGCTGGTGGACAGGGTGGTCCCCAGCCTCAGGTTGGTGGATGGGGGCAGACCCCCACCATTAGGCAGTGGACATGTGGGAAGGCAGAAGACAGAGGAAGGAAAGGCACTGAACATGTCCACCAGGGTATTACCCAGGCTAGCACGTTTGCAGGGTAAGTTTGTCCATCTCTGTCAAGGGTCTTCAGCCCCTGGAGAAGTAAGGTGCCTAAGCTCGCACAGCTGATAAGTGGCAGTTCTTGCAGATGAGTCCGAGCTAGGTGCTCATGCCTCAGTGCTCATTTTTCCAGGCTCTGCACCACCAAGACCTTACTCAGGCGTGTCCAGGCCAGCATTTCCCAGGGGCATCTAGAGATCCCTGTTGTTGATGTTCATTTCCCCCACTAGTGTCTAAGCCATATGAAATTCGTATCATTGCTCAAATCCAGCTCTCTCACCTACTGCCTGTGTGACTGTGGGGACACCCCATAGCCTCTCCAAGCCTCTTTTCTTATCTATAAAATGAGGTGGTAATAATAACAGTGACCTCAGCTGGGCGCGGTGGCTCACGCCTGTAATCCCAGCACTTTGGGAAGCCAAGGAGGGTGGATCACCTGAGGTCAGGAGTTCGAGACCAGCCTGGCGGTATGGTGAAACCCCTTCTCTGCTAAAAATACAAAAAATTAGTCGGGCGTGGTGGCAGGCATCTGTAATCCCAGCTACCCCAGAGGCTGAGGCAGGAAAATCACTTCAACCCGGGAGGCAGAGGTTGCAGTGAGCCAAGGTCGTGCCACTGCACTCCAGCCTGGGTGACAAGAGCAAAACTGCGTGTCAAAAATAAATAAATAAATAAATAACAATGACCTCACAAGGCTGTGAACATTAAATATCTCCATCCACATAAAGCACTTAAAAAACTGTCAATCCCATAATAAGGACTCAATAAATATAAGCTGTTAATACTGTTATCTGAAATTTCTGCCTCTAACCTGAGTTCTTAATTGGGTTTACTTTTAAAGGGATCAAATGTAGTTCTCCTTGAGCACTTTATGTACAAAGAATGCGGAATGAAAGGGACCAGAGAACACGTGGTCAAACCTTTTCCTCTGGAGGACAGAAGGGCTTGACTGAGGCCACACCCTCTGGGTTCCCAGGGCCCTGCAAGCCTTACTGCCCAGGGTGTCCCTTCCCTGAGAAGGACACAGGCATCTCCCTTAGCAGTGTGTTGAATTTACTACTTTTATTGTTTTACTTGGTTTGTTTTAGGTTTATATCTTTTCTTACTCCAGACAAAAGTTGCTTGAGAAGGCAGAAAAGAGATGGAGAAAGTTGGGGCCAACCAGTCCCAGCTTCTGCTGGTTCAGGCCCAGGCAGACAGTTGTTGGCCTGGATAGGGAAGCCAGCAGCAAGAACTAAGAGAAGCATGAGGGCTTCAGGGTTTGGTAGACGTAGGCACAGACCCTCCAGCGCTTGTGAGCTATGTGACTGTGGCACCATCCAGAGGCTGCCTGGGATTTTACTCCCCAGGATTCCTCATACCCTCTGGCCTGGCTCTTAGCCCCACAACTGAGGAAAGCATTGTCACAGGTACCAGGAGTTAAATTCTTGGCTTTTACATTTTGGAAGTTTAAGCTCAGGGAAGGAACAAGAGATTTGGAAGAATATGAGAAAGACTAGAGCAAATTCTCTCTTCTCTCTCTGCAATAGAAATTATTTCCTAAACTGAGGAAAGAGAGGAAACCAGAAGGAAAAAAGAAGAGAAAATTTAAGCAGTAAGAAAATGTAATTTAAAAATATATACCATTTATTAGAGATAAAACATATAAGTGTTGACAAAGAAGAGTCAAGCTCTGTAAAATATTCTAAGAGATTTATTCTGAGCCAAATATGAGTGACCAATGACCTGTGACACAGCCCTCAGGAGATCTGAGAACATGTACCTGAAGTGGTTGAACTCATGTTGGGTTTTTTGTTTGTTTGTTTGTTTGTTTTTGTTTGTTTGTTTGTTTGTTTTGAGACAGAGTCTCTCTCTGTTGCCCAGACTGGAGTGCAGTGGCACCATCTCAGCTCACTGCAAGCTCTGCCTCCTGGGTTCATGCCATTCTCCCGCCTCAGCCTCCCGAGTAGCTGGGACTACAGGCACCCGCCACCACGCCCGGCTAATTTTTTTGTATTTGTAGTAGAGACAGGGTTTCACTGTGTTCGCCAGGATGGTCTCAATCTCCTGACCTCGTGATCCATCCGCCTTGGCCTCCCAAAGTGCTGGGATTACAGGCGTGAGCCACTGCCTACATCTTGGTTTTATACAATTTAGAGAGACATAAGACATCAATCAGTACATGTAAGATGTACACTGTTCAGTCCACAAATGTGGAACAACTCAAAGCAAGGGCTTTTGCATCATAGGTGGATTCAATATGATTGGCAATTGGTTATTATCTAAAGCCCTGGAATCAATAGAAAGGAATGTCTGTCTTGTGGTAAGGGGTTGTGGAGATGAAAGTTTTATCATGCAGACGAAGCCACCAGGTAGGAGGCTTCAGAGAGAATAGACTGTAACTGTTTCTTATCTAATGTTAAAAGTCTGACTGGGCATGATGGCTCACGCCCGTAATCCTAACACTTTGGGAGGCCAAGGCGGGTGGATCACCTGGGGTCAGGAATTTGCAACCAGCCTGGCCAACATGGTGAAACCCCATCTCTATTAAAAATACAAAAATTAGCTGGGCACAGTGGCACACACCTGTAATCCCAGCTACTCAGAAGGCTGAGGAAGGAGAATTGCCTGAACCCAGGAAGCGGAGGTTGCAGTGAGCAGATATTGTGCCACTGCACTCCAGGCTGCATGACAGGAATGAAACTCCATCTCAAACAAACAAACAAAAACAAAACAAAACAAAACAAAAGCCTGTTTTATCAGTCTTAAGATCCCTGTTTTAATGTTAATGCTGGTGAGTTGGGCCTGAATTCCAAATTAGGTGAGGGTATAATGAGGCTATCCAACTCCCCCTTCCCATCATGGTGTGAACTAGTTTTTCAGGTTAACTTTGGAGTGCCCTTGGCCAAGACAAGGGGTCCACTTAGATGATTAGGGATCTTAGAACTTTATTTTTGGTTTACATAAGGTACATAGGAATCAACCTAAAAATAATATTCAAGACATATATAAAGAAAATTACTGAAAATGTTGAGAGAAAATAATGAATTAAATGGAGAGCTATACCATGTTCATGAATAGAAAGACTCACTATTATGGAGGTCAGTCCTGTCCAAACTGAACTATAGATTCCATAAGTCCCAATCAAAATTTCAATTGGATTTTGAAGGAATTTGACAAGTTGGTTCTAAAACCTATAGATAGAAGAGCAAAGGCCAAAGAACTCATAAAGACTTTTGCACAACCAGGCAGCCACACAGCTTCAGGCCACCAGCCATCCTCTCCCCCACTTTCTTCTATGCTAAGCACTCATTCCTTACTCACCTAGATCAGCAGCCTCTCAGGTCACAACACACTCTCAGGCCCCATGCACCTGTCCTTGCAACTACCTCTCCCATGGAGCCATTCTGGTCCCTCCATTGAACATGATCTCTAAGCACTGGTGGTGGAGGGTGAGGGTCCCACTCCACTCCATCTCTGGGCAGGTCGTCTATAGGCCAGGCACACTCATCCTGAAGGAGCTCACAATGTGGGATGAGTGGCACATCACCACACCTACAGTAGGGAGGAGAATGGCAAGAGCACAGGCTGAACACAGCTGCAGGAAATGCTCCTGGGGACAGGGCCAGCCCAAGGAGGAGGTTATCCTAAGAGCAGTGGGTGGTCCAGGGAAGGATTTTCAGGAAGGTGGTGATTGGTCAAATGTTTAAAGATGCTGGGTATGGAAGGCCCACTGTCATCATCAGTAGTAGAAGCAGGCAGGTGTCTGGGACCATGCACAGACACACATGGGTATCTGCAGGCCCTCTGAATGCCCCCTTGGCACCAGGAGATCTGTGGATGAGACCAGCAGGCAGCCAGACCCTAGCTAAGCATGCAAAGGCACAGCCCCAGCCCACCCAGGAGGAAGCCGTGGGAGGAGGCCATGGCTCCTCCCCTCCACCTGGACAGAGTGGGTGTGGCTCTGCTACTGTTCTGTTGACAAGTGCCTCTCAAATTTGAAAGGGCAGAGGTTGGAGAAATAAATTATACAGAATGTCACAATGTACTCCCAGATTGGAAGCATTCAGAGGTTGCTAATCATAATAAGTTAATGTAAAAAAAAATGTCAGTGGGGTCCCACAGGCTGCTTCAAACACAACCTTGTCCTCAGTGTGGGTGCCTGAGTTTTCCTATGGCTGTGACATCCAAGTGATGTTTAGCAATAATATGCAATGTAAGATTTGTTTATGCAGAGGGAATTTTGTTTCAGAGGCCTCAATACCCCCTTGACCCCACAGCAGGGCCCATGGGGCTCCATTCACATAGAGTGAAGCCAGCATCCTGTGGGCACAACCAGCAAAACGCACTCAGACCTGTGGACAACTTGCCTCCTGATTCCCAGAGACAATTCCAGGAGACCTGGCAGCCCTCCAGGCATGGTTGGTGATGGTGTGCACAGAAGCTTCTGAGCCCAGGAGGAGTGATAGAGGGGAGTGTGGCCAATCTGGTCCCACACCCAGCTTCAGTGATCAATGAATGCTTGACTTCTCTGGGTCTGTGACTCCTCTGTGATTCAGGGTGTGCCTATATACCTCCCAGGGCCGTTGTGAGGAAGCAGCTGCTGAGACATGCTCAGCAAAGGTCCGCACTGCCTCCTTCCTACCACTCCCCACTGCTTTGACACACTTAGCACATCTCATTCCTCTGAGTGGTCACAGGAAGATACCCAGAGCTGTGGGGGCTGCTCCTGCAGGGCAGGCTCTGATCCTCGTCATCACTGTCTCCTGAGGAGCTCAAGTACTGGGCGAAGGCTAGGGTGAAACTGATCTCACCCCATCTCCTCGGTCCTCACACACAAGTCAGTTGGCCATGCAGATTCCATAGGCCTGATCTCCTCTCACAAGCTGAAGTATCCCCTGGGACTCAGCAATCCAAAGCTCTTCCTGAACAAAGCCCTCCCATTCAGTCCATAACACTCTGCCTCTGTCCTCCCAAACATTAGGTCCTTCTCACATTCAAAATACATTCATTTTATCCCAATAGCCCCCAAATCTTAACTTGTTCCAGCATCAATGTCAAGGTCCAAAATCTCATCCAAATATCATCTAAAACAGATATGGGTGAGACTGGAGGTACAATTGATCCTGAGGGAAGATTCCTCTCCAGCCATGAACCTGTGAAATGAGACAAGTTATGTGCTTCCAAAATACAATAGTAGGACAGGCAGAAGATAGGCATTCCCATTCCCAAAGGGAAGAAAAGAAAAGAAGGAGGGGTGACAGGTCCCCAAGCAAGTCCAAAACCTAGCAAGGCAAGTATCATTAGATCTTAAGGCTCAAGAATCATCTTATTCAGCTGGATGCTCTGCTCTCCAGACCTCCTGGACAGCGGTCCCACCTCTGCAGCTCTGCCAGTTGGGGGCCATGCCCCCCAGGCTCTACAGGGTGGTGCCAAGGCTTTGGTCAGAGGCCACGTGGCCTATTCAAACTGAAATGGTGGTGTCCCCCTGATCTCTGAATCACCTTCCGGGTCCTTCTTCCTCTTCTTTGAAGAAGAGTGCACATGCATAGCCAAATCACTCTATGGTCTGGTCCAGTCAGATCTAAGAACTCTGACAGCCTTCCATCACTTCATCTATTTTTTCTGCCCCCTTTAGTTCAAATTAGCAGCGTCCTTGCTGGTATAATTCCATCTCTATTCCTGGCTTCCACTGAGATGGCTGATGAAGTCCGTGAGTTACACCCATGATGTCTTTATCAAATGGCTGTGCAGCCACACCTGTAGTGTTTCCTTCAGAGCAAGATTTCTCACTTTTTGAAATACAGAGAGGCTGAGAACTTCTCAGATACTCAAGTTCTTGTTCCTTTTTGTTTAAGAGTTTCCTCTTCAATTCCTCTGTCTTCTTTTGCATTTTACTGTAAGCAGTCAGGAGGAACCAAGCTGCTCCTTCAACTCTATGCTTAGAAATCTCCTTGGCTAGATAGATATCCAACTCCATCACTCACTCACAAGCTCTGTCTTCTACAAAACACTAGAACACAGTTCAGCCAAGCTCTGTGCCGCGTTATAACCAGGATCACTATGCTTCCAATTTGCAATAACATGGTCCTCATTTCCAACTGAGACATCATCAGAATCACCTTAAATGTCCATATTTCTAGCGTATACCTCAAAACTCTTCCAGCCTCTATCCATTACCCAGTTCCAAAGCCACTTTCACATATCTGTGTATTTGTTATAGTCAGGTAGAGTAGAGATTCCCCTTCTTTTTAGGGGCCTGTATACCCCCAAACATGAAATGAAGAAAAATCACAAAGTTCCTTAAAAAAATGTCCAGGCATCTGGCTAGTCCCAGAGGTAATTAAGTCCTTGTTAAACAAAAAGGTAATAATAGCCTAAGAACAATAGTCAAGGAAGTTAAAGCTCCAGAAATGTCTGCTTTCCCTATAGAAACTAAAGATAAAATCTTAACATATGTCCCTAACCTGTCTTTCAGAGGCCGGGACCCCTACTGAAGACCCCTATCTCCGCTAATGATCCACTGGCACACAGACCCCAGATGAGGGAGAAACGAAGATGAAAGTTTAACTATTGTCTTTGTTCCAAGTTTCTTCCTGAGGGGCTGTGAGAAACTCACTCCCCCTAGCAAGTTAACATTTTTCTACTGACCCCCTAATTTTTAAATAAAGCCTCTCTTCCTTACCAATCGCAAATCAGAAGATCTTTGAATCTACCCATGACCTGTGAGCCCCCATTCAAGATGTCCCATCCTTTTAAGCTTAAACTAATGTGTAACCTTTGTATATTGGTTTAGGATTTTGCCTGTAGCTTCTGCTTTCCTGCAACTTACCCCTGCCTGTGAGACATGGGGGAGGCCAGATCTTGAGCAGTTAGCTGCCTGGTCCTCCTGGCTTAGCACTCTGCAGTAAACACCTTCCTTTCTACCACTGCAGAAACCCCAGGATGGGTATTTGGTTTTATTGTGCACAGAGTGGCCCCCAGTTTTGTTCTGTAATGATAGTTAGCACCTCACTTCTTAGTCCTGAAATCTGTATTCATCTGCTCAGCTGCCATAACAAAATTCCACAGACCAGGTGGCTCAAACAACAGAAACGTATTTCTCACAGTTCTGGAGGTGTGAGATCAGTGCCACCACGGTGAGGCCCTCATGAGCACTCTTCATGCCTGCCTTCTCAAAAGTCCTCTGTGTCTCTTCTCATAAGGGCACCAATCCCATCACGAGGGCCCCACCCTCAGGACCTCATCTAAACCTAATCACTTCCCAAAGTCCCTACCTCCTCACACCATACTGGGTGTTAGGGCTTCTGCATATGAATTTGAAGGAGACGCAACTCAGTCCATAGCCTCCCTGCTAGTGGCTTGGGAGTGTACTGTGGCACCAAGGTGACATCCAGCCCAGGCCCTGGAGTGAGGAATCCTGGATCCTCAGCACAGAGAAAAGCTGATGAGGCCAGACTGCACGCTGCCGCTCCACATCCATCCTCCTCCTGCTGTCGCTGTCGGCAGCAACTCAAGGAAGTTTGTACTCCAGGGACATACCTGTGTGAGCTCATTACAAGGAACAAGGCCTTTGTTCAGACTGGAGGATGCTGGGAGCTGTAGTCTGGAGGATGCTGGGAGCTGTAGTCTGGAGGATGCTGGGAGCTGTAGTCTGGAGGAGAAAAGCCGACCCTTGCCTTAAGCTGCCTGCATCTCCCTGCAGCCCCACCAAAGAGTTCCACTCTCAACCTCAGCCTCAGCCTGGCCCCTGTGGACAGTGCCACCCACTCTGCCCCTGCCCCGGCCATGTGGAGCCCGAGGACACTGCAGGGGGCAGCCTCCAGCCTCCCTGCCAGCCTGGCCTTCCTGTATATCTTCTGGGTCCCTCATCATCGAGAGCCAACCGCCCGCTTCCCTGACTTCAGGTCCTGGGTCCCTTTCCAAAAGCGTTTTCTTTTCTCTGTGTTCTTCGTCTGCCTCCTCCTTCCTAAATGAGGTGACCCTCACTGCACCTCAGGAGCAAATGGGGCCAGAGCCTGTGGAGCAGGAAGACCCCTCAGGGTGCTCAGGGCCCTGCTGCTGCTTGCTCCATCCCCAGGATGTCACCTCTGTGGAGAGAAAGACGAGAGAATAAAGGAGGGATGGGCACGTGGGAGAGGACAAAGGGTCCTGGAAAGGCAGGGATGGAAGGAGGGAGCCAAGGATTACATTCAGAAAGAAAGAAGCCCATCTCGGGAAGGGTGCAGCTTCCAGGGAGCGGCAGAGTGGACACCCCCTCCCACGCTGCACCCCAGGGCCTGGAGGAGGTGCTGGAGACCTAAAGAGGTCGATCTGAGAGCCCGGGTCCCAGGACACACCAGCTCCACAGTGTGAGGGCCACCTGCCCCGACCTGGGTCTCCTTGGTGGTATGGTTGGCAGACTCTGGCTTGGGTGCAGAAATCCTGTGCCCAGGAGGGACAGGGCCTGAGGCCTCCTCGGCCCCTTTGTCACAGGAGCTTGGCAGGTACCAGGCATTCATATGACTAATGCATGAAGGAATGAATGAATGAAGACATGATTCACAAGAAACCTGATGGAGAAGGTAAAGCGCTGTCCAGATGCCATCATTCCTTTTTTTCATTTCTTCAATTCTGCCTTGCCTTTCGGGTCCCTTCTATTCAGCACTTGGCCCAGTTTCACACCTCTACCCAAGCAGCTTGTCTCCCGAGGTGTTCAGATGCCCTTATGCCCACTCAACCTGCTCCTCCTCGCTTCTCTAAGCTGACTATTGGCAAAACCCAGAGCCCCAGAAACCCAGGCCTCCACTACGGAGCACCTCCTGGGTTTCCATGGGTGTTGCGTTCACCGAGAAAGATCAGGTAGGAACACAATTTACCCTGTGCACATGTTCCCGTTGGGTTTGGTAGTCACTTTGCAGTATTTCTGCAGGGTGATGATGAGGCGCTAGCGGGCTCCCCAGCACTCGCCACCACTCTCTCAGAAGTACGTCCCCCGTGGGAAACTGGTCATGGTGGGGACAAATAATAGACCTGCAAAAATGTCCACACCCCAATCCCCTGAACGTTACCATGTTAAGGACGTTGAGATGAGAGATTATCTGGGATTATCCAGGTGAGCCAAGTATGATCTCAAGGGCCAGGGTTGGGGAAGGACAGGTGATGGTGGACGCAGAGGCTGCGGGGATGGGACCCCTCGTCAAGGAGTACGGGCAGCCTCCGGAAGCTGCAGGCTCCAGAAAGAACACACCCTGATGGCAAGTTGATTCTACTTTTTAAATTTTTTATTTATTTACTTTTGGGGAGACAGGTTCATACTGTGTCACCCAGGCTGGAGTGCAGTGGTGCAAACACGGCTCACTGCCACCTCAGTCTCCTGGGCTTAGGCAATGCTCACACCTCAGCTTCCTGAGTAGCTGGGACCACAGGTGTGCACCAACTCACCTGGCTAATTTTGTTGTTGTTGTTGTTGTTGTTGTTTTGTAGAGATGGGGGTCTCACTGTGTTGCCCTGGCTGGTATTGAAGTACAGGGGTGAAGAGATCTTCCCACCTGGGCCCCCCAAAGTGCATGAGACACTGCATCTTGCTGACACATTAATTTTAGCCAAGTCAGATTCATTTCAAGTCTCCTGGCTCCAAAACTGCAAAACAGTAAATATGTGTTGTTCTCAGGTGCTGTTGGTGGCGTTTTGTTACAGCAGTCGTAGAAACTGAAGAGAAACACCCCTGCCCCGGCGCTTTTGACCATTCCTTCACGCAAAATTGTGTTGTTTCACTTCTATTATACAATCCTTATTCAACAATTGTCAAAAGCCTACCACAGAACATTTTCTAAATTATAAAGGAATACATTAAATCAGTCATACTCATATCTCAAAGCTGACCACTGGCCGTTCTGGGGGTTTCCTTCCAGCATTTCCTTTTGTCTGTGAGCAGTCTTTCGGTGGCAGTGATACCACCATGTCTTTGTATTGCTCTTTTCCCACTTCACATCAAGGCAAGAGCATTCTCCCTCCAGTTAAAGACCCCTCTGTCCCATGAGTGGTCACACACCGTCATCAAGCCCGACCCTTAGCCCCCTCTCTGCAACCACTGACAGTCTCAGATGTGCACCATTCCAAACAGTGCCAGGTGTTTCTGCTGTGGCTTTGTTTGGCTTTCTTATTGCTTCTCAGAGCCGATTCCTAAAATCAGAATTCAACATCAAAACTATATAGATGTGAACCAAGTCTGAAAAGCACCTTCCAGCAAGATTGTCCCAGCGACCATTCTTTTTTTTTTTTTTTTTTTTTTTTTTTGAGACGGAGTCTCGCTCTGTCGCCCAGGCTGGAGTGCAGTGGCCGGATCTCAGCTCACTGCAAGCTCCGCCTCCTGGGTTCACGCCATTCTCCCGCCTCAGCCTCCCGAGTAGCTGGGACCACAGGCACCCGCCACCTCGCCCGGCTAATTTTTTGTATTTTTTAGTAGAGACGGAGTTTCACCGTGTTAGCCAGCATGGTCTCGATCTCCTGACCTCGTGATCCGCCCGTCTCGGCCTCCCAAAGTGCTGGGATTACAGGCTTGAGCCACCGCGCCCGGCCCCAGCGACCATTCTAATCACCGTGTCTCCTTTCACACTTGCCAGAACAGCAGAATGCTTTTTATTAAATCCTAGGTGGTGTAATTGCTCCCCATAATTGTATCGTTTCTATTTCTCATGCCTGGGGCAGCTGGGAAATGGATAATTCAGGCCACAGTGGTTTGCGCTCTCTTCTGTAGCCGTTTTCTCAATGCCTTGTGCGTGCTAGTGCATGGGCACCTGGAATTTCAGAGAAAAACGAAAACAGACCCTGATATCAGGGAGCTTGCAAAGCACTTGAAAAGACAAAACTAGACACAAAGAGCAGGTTTACCGCAAAGCTCCACACCCTGGCCCGCCGCCGCCATCTGCCATCATGCCCTTCCTGGCACAAGCATGACAAAAACTCCTCTGCAGAGCCATGCCACATCGAAAACAGCCGACCCTCCCTCAGCCCCCTCACCCCAAACACAGCAGACCCTCCCTCAGCACCCTCACCCCAAATACAGCCGACCCTCCCTCGGCACCCTCACCCCAAATACAGCCGACCCTCCCTCGGCCCCCTCACCCCAAATACAGCCGACCCTCCCTCGGCACCCTCACCCCAAACACAGCCGACCCTCCCTCACCACCCTTACTCCAAATACAGCCAACCCTGCCTCAACACCCTCACCCCAAACACAGCCGACCCTCCCTCACCACCCTCACTCCAAATACAGCCGACCCTCCCTCGGCACCCTCACCCCAGACACAGCCGACCCTCCCTCACCACACTCACTCCAAATACAGCCGACCCTCCCTCAGCACCCTCAGCCCAGACACAGCAGACCCTCCCTTGGCACCCTCACCCCAAACACAGTCAACTCTCCCCTGAGCACCCTGACCCCAAACAGAGCCAACCCTCCTCTGAGACCCTTACCCCTGGTAGGGTTGACCCCTCCTCTGAGCCCCCTGACCATGGGAAGGCCGGCCCCTCCTCTAAGCCCCCTGAACCAGGACAAGACTGACCCCTCCTCTGCGCTCCCTGAACCAGGACAGGACTAACCTCTCCTCTGAGCCCCCTAACCCCTGGCAGGGCTGACCCCTCTTCTGAGCTTTGCTGGAATCCTGCGCCAAGAGGGGCATGAGTGTGCCAATGAGCCATCCCAGGGCAGTCAGCATTTTACTGTTCTCAGTTCTGAGTATGGTGCATGGGAAAGAACAGGACCTCTGCAAATTATTTTAAAGAATGAATAAAACTGAGTACATATTCAAATGTGGCACAGACTATCAAATATTGAAACTGTGGAAGGAGAGATTGGTGGGGACCAGAGCAGCTGGATTTAGGAGCTTTGGTGCCAGACAGAGCTGGGCTTGATATCACCTGTGCTATTTGCAAGCTGTGTGGTGTGGCTGAGTCCCCAACCACCTGAGCCTCCATATCCTCATCCATAAAGTGCAGGGCTGACAAGACAATGACCTCATGCACTGCTGTGCCCACCATGGCACCCAGTGATCTCCGAGTTCCATCTCACAGGCTGATCTTTTAAATAGATCTCCTTCCTCCAGTTTCCTGCAGTCATGAAGTTAGACATTTCTGGGATTCTGTCTCCTGAAATGCAATGTTTCATGAATGCCATTAAGGTGCTTCTCCTGGGAGTTGAACCTGCCTTTGGATGGAGCCCTTTCCTGTGGAAACACGGGTGAGTCTCTCCACAATCTCTCATTCCCTAACATGGATTTATTTAAGTGGCCTCTGTTTTTATGACCATGGCCTGGGGACCTGTCTGGGGAGGACAGGGCACACAGAGGAAGGAAGGATGGGTCTTGGACTGGCTGACAACTCGAAAAAGGGTGGACAATCTGGGGAACAGGTCAGGGGAAATGTAGCTAGACCTCTTTCCCTGGGTTACCAACTTCAAATTCCCAGCATGACCATTGCCCTGCCCTGCACCCCCACCCCACAACCACACATAATGTCTGACTTCAGAATGCCCTGGGACTGGTGCACGTAACTTTTTATAATTTAACTGAAAACATCTTCATTAAAAAAAAAAAACTATTGCATTTGTGTAAGCCAAACTCTAGAGGTACACCTTTGTTTGCACCCCAACAAGATTAGCATAGGGGGAGCACTGAGTTGGGAAGACGGGGTCCTTTTCCTCACCCTACTTATTGAAAAACCACATGAATGGAGCCTCCAGGACACTTGACAGCTTTGCTCAGTTGGTCTCGAGTCCCAGGACTGAAGGACTGGAGTCAGGTGTAGTCCTGTCCCCATCAGCACATGACCTGAGCTCAGCCGTGGGGTGCTACATTCCAAGGCCTGTCCAAGGAGGACTCAGCTTCGGGGGGATAGACCCCTGTGTTCATGACTGGCCTCACTGAGGTTTCTGTGAAAAGGAGCAAATAGGAGCACATGAGTTATCACGCACTCATGTTTGTGTACTCTGACTCCTCCACATGCCATCAAGGTGACATGAGCAGGTCCTTCTCTCTCCTGCCCTATCAAAGTCCTGAGCCCTCAGACGAGCAGCACTGGTCACACCTGGGAGCTGGTCAGGAACGCAAAATCCCTGATCCCACCCAGATCTGGTGAGTCAGCAGCTGCACCTCAACAAGATCCCCAGAGATGTGTGGGCACCTTGGGTCTGACACCACGCCCATCGCCCACAGCTGGCTCCATGTATCTCTTGGCCCCTTCATGCCCAGGAGAGCTATTTTCTGAAAACCCACAGCACGATTGCAAGACCTGGTTTCTCCCAGCAGGACCATGACCATGACCATGGACCACCATGAGTACTGAATCTTCCCTGCCCTCCCAAGATGGCCTCTTCTCAGTGCCACAGGGAGGGGAAAGAGCTTCATGAGATGGTTGGATTTGCAGCAACTCAGAGGCAGGGGAAATTGACATCAAAAGAGAACAGAGCTATCAACCGCCTAAGAGTTTTTCTTCCAATTCCGTTAAAAATGTGTTTCATAAAAACAGAGGTCACTTAAATAAATCCATGTTAGGGAATGAGAGATTGTGGAGAGACTCACGCGTGTTTCCACAGGAAAGGGCTCCATCCAAAGGCAGGTTCGACTCCCAGGAGAAGCACCTTAATGGCATTCATGAAACATTGCATTTCAGGAGACAGAATCCCAGAAATGTCTAACTTCATGACTGCAGGAAATTGGAGGAATGAGGTCTATTTAAAAGATCAGCCTGTGAGATGGAACTCAGAGAAAAGGTGTCCTAGAAACGATGATGGAAACATGGTGTTAGAGAAGTTAAATTAAAATGGGATCACCCTCTGGGCTGCTGTCATCAGTTGGGAATTATCAGTGTATCCTCAGGAACCCTAGAATACTGCAGTACTGTAATTATGGTGTGCAATCCACTCATATCTAGTATGAAGCCTAAATGACAAATCTATCAGAACAATAATAGCTTAATAGCAACCATTAAGAGATAGGCAATACAAAAATAATTAAATCGAGACAACCAAAAGTAAAAACATGGATAGGAGGGAGTTAAACTGTAGAAGATTTTTTTTGTTTTTTTTATTTCCATTTTTTGTGATCTAAAATAGGTTGTCATCTCTTTAAAATAACTCTTTTTATCTATAAAGTGTTTTTTGTAAGCCTCATGGTAACTGCAATGCAAAAACACATAATAGATTACAAAAAAAAATGAATTAAAACATGCTACCAGAGAAAAATTACTTAGTCACAAAAGGAAGAAAAGAATAGAGAAATTACAAAACAATCAGACAACAAGCAACGAAGTGGCAGTGGTAAATCCTTACTTATCAATGATAGCACTGAATGTAAATGGACTCAGTTCTCTGATTAAGACACAGTTCACACTGGAGAGAAGCCTCCAAATATAAAATTTTTTAAAAGACACAAAATGGCTGAACAAATAAAGAAACAAGATCCAACTATATGCGGTATAGAAGGAATCCCCCTCCACTATAAAGACACACATAGACTGGAAGTGAAGGCATAGAAAAATTAAATCAATAAAAATATAAACCAGAAAAGAGCAGGAGTAGCTACATTTACATCAGACAAAAATAGACTACAAGTCAAAGGCTGTAAGAAGAAACAAAAAAGATCACTATATAATGGTAAAGGGGCCAATTCATCGAAATGATATAATAATTATAAATATCTATGCACCTAACACCAAAGCATCCAATTATATAAAACAAACGCTAATAGATCTAAAGGAAGAGAGACTGCAATACAGTAGCAGTAGGGGACTTCAGTCTCCCACTCTCAGTAATGGAACAGACATCCAGACAGAATATTCACAAAGAAACATCAAAGTTAAACTACATACTAGACCAAATAAGCCTAACTGACATTCATAGAACATTTTACCCAATTGCTGCAGAATACACATTCTTTTCATCACACCTGTAATATTTTCCAGAATGGACCATATTTTAGCCCAGAAAACACCTCTATACAAATTTAAAAATCTAGAAATCACATCAAGTATCTATTTTTTTTTTTTTTTTCTGAGACAAAGTCTTGCTCTATTGCCCAGGCTGAAGTGCAGTGGCATGATCTCAGCTCACTGCAACCTTCACCTCTCGGGTTCAAGTCATTCTCCTGTGTCAGCCTCCTGAGTAGCTGGGATTACAGATGTGCACCACCACACCCCCGGCCATATCAAGTATCTTTTTCACCACAGTGGAATAAAACTGGAAATCCATGACCAGAGGAACCTCGGAAAAGACACAAACGCATAAAAATAAACAACATGCTCCTGAATGGCCAATGGGTCAGCAAGGAAATCAAGAGGGAAAGTAAAAAATTTCCAAAGGCCAGGTGCGGTGGCTCACGCCTGTAATCCCAGCACTATGGGAGGCTGAGAAGGGCAGACCACCTGAGGTCAGGAGTTCGAGACAAGCTTGGCCAACATAGTGAAACCCCGTCTCTACTAAAAACAGAAAAATTAGCTGGGTGTGGTGGCAGGCACCTGTAATCCCAGCTACTCGGGAGGCTGAGGCAGGAGAATCGCTTGAACACGGGAAGTGGAAGTTGCAGTGAGCCGAGATCGCACCATTGCACTCCAGCCTGGGGGACAAGAGCGAGACTTTGTCTCAAAAAAAAAAAAAAAAAAAAAAAATTCCAAAAATCAAATGACAGTGGAAATACACCAAAATCTGTGGGAGACAGCAAAGTTGTACTAAGAGGCAAATGTATAGCAGTAAACACCTACATCAAAAATGTAAACAAACATCAAATAAGCAACCTAATGATGCACCTCAGGAAATTAGAATCACAAAATCCAAACCCAAAATTAGTAGAAGGAAAGAAATAATAAAGATCAGAGCAGAAATAACTGAAAGTGAAACTTTAAAAATTATAAAAGATCAATGAAATAATGTGAAATATCTATGCAAGAAAAACTATAAAACATTGATTAAAGAAATTGAATAGGACACAAAAAAGTGGAAAGATAGTCCATGATCATGGATTGAAAGAATTAATATTGTTAAAACAACAATATTACCCAAAACAGTTTACAGATTCAATGTAATGTCTATCAAAATACCAATGGTATTCTTCACAGAAATATAGAAAGCAATTCTATATTGGTAATCCTAAAATCTACATGGAACCACAAAAGACCCTGAATAGCCACAGCAATCTTGAGGGGAAAAAAAAAGCTGGAGGCATCACATTACCTGACTTCAAATTATACTACAAAGCTATAGTAACCAAATCAGCATGGTAGTGGCATTAAAACAGACACAGAAATCAATGGAACAGAATACAGAACCATGATACAAATCCACACATTTACAGCCAATTCATTTTTTGACAAAGGCGCTAAGAACATACAGTGAGAAAAGAGCAGTCTCCTCAATAAATGGTGCTGGGAAAACTGGATAGCCATATGCAGAAGAATGAAACTAGACTCCTATCTCTCACTACATACAAAAATCAAATCAAAATGGATTAAAGGCTTACATCTGAGATCTGAAACTATGAAACTACTAAAAGAAAACTTTGTAGAAATGCTCCAGGATGTTGATCTGGAGCTCAAAAGCACAGGCAACAAAAGCAAAAATGGACAAATGGGATTATATCAAGTTGAAAAGCCTCTGTACATCAAAGGAAACAATTAACAAAGTGAAGAGACAACCTACAGAATGGGAGAAAAATTTGCAAACTATCCATCTGACAAGGGATTATAACCAGAATATATAAGGTACTCAAACAACAGTAAAAAAAAAAAAAAAAAAAAAGTAAAAATGGGCAAAAGATCTGAAATAGACATTTCTCAAAAGAAGACATTTGTATAATGGCCACTGCACATATGAAAAATGCTCAATATCAGCAATCATCAGAGAAATGCAAACCAAAACCACAATGAGACATCATCTCACCCCAATTAGAATGGCTTATTATCAAAAAGACAAAAAATAACATGCTGGCAAGGATGTGGAGAAAGGAGAACCCTCATATGCTATGGCTGGGAATGTAAATTAGTACAGCCACTGTGGTAAGCAGTATGGAGGTTTCTCAAAAAGTAAAAATAGAATTACTATATGATTCAGCAATTCCACTATTGTGTGTACATCCAGAAGAAAGGAAATCAGTATCTGCACTCTCATGTTTATTGCAGCACGACTCACAATCGCCAAAACATGTAATCAACCTAAATGTCCATCAATAGGTGAATATGCAAAGAAAATGTGATATATAAACACAATGGAATATTATTCAGTCATTAAAAATAATGAAATCCTGTTATTTGCAGCAACATAGCTGGAACTGGAGGTCAGTATGTTAAGTGAACTAAGCCAGGCACAGAAAAACAAATATCACATGTTCTCACCCATATGTGGGAGCTAAGAAAAAAGGTGGGGGGAGGTTCTCAAGAAGATAAAAAGTGTATTGGTAGTTATCAGAGGCCAGGAATGGTAGAGGGCAGCAGGGATTAAGTGAGGTTGATTAATGGCTGCAAACATATATTTAGATAAGTGAAGTGAGACCTGGTGTTCAATAGATCAGTAAGATTACTGTAGTTAACACTAATGAATTATACATTTCAAAATAACCAGAAGATAATAATTTGAATGTTCCTAGCATTAAAAAAGATAAATATTTAAGGTGACGAATAGCCCAATTACCCTTATCTGATTATAGAAACGTATCAAATTATCACATGCACCCCAAAAATATGTACCTCTGATATATCAATAAAAATAAAAACACAGGCAGAGAGGAAGAGAATGCTCTCTTACTCCACCCTTTCATTCTATCTGGACTTCAACTGATTAGACAAGATCCACCCACGTAGGGGAGACCATCTGCTTTATTCAGTCTATGAATTCAAATTAATCTCATCCAGAATCACCCTCCCAGAATAATGTTTGAGCAAATATCTGGGCACCCCATGGCCCAGTCAAGTTGACATATACAATTAATCACAGAGACTAAACTGCATTTTCCAACTCTAGACTCCAGAATCGTGACTTACAGATCCAGGAAGTCTGCAGAATGTCTAGATCCTCATACACAAGTATAATTAGAGGGATCTTAAACTTGGAATTGTATGAAGACCACACAGGGATTTGCTGGACCATCTGAGCCCACATTCTGGAATAAAAACTATGTATCACATCATGAGTGAAGCAAACTTAAATCAATTCCGCTGTAAAGATACCCAGTGCAGAGCTGGGGCTGTCTCAGTTTGTGTAGAGTAACTTCAGCAGAGAGTCAAAGCACGGTGAAGTCCAACCTCACCACTAACAGCAAGGGCGAGGGCACGGGTAAGCTCCTATAACCAGGCCTCCATGGCTGGCTGGAGTGCAGCACTCCTGCTACACCTCCTCCTACTCCCACTGTCACCTCCCCACCCATGTGCTCTTGGCTCTGCCCACTGCTGAGTGTGGCATTGTCAGGTAGGAGCTGGCCACATCTACCCCGAGGCAGAGAGGCTGTCCTCTTCCTTGAGATCCCTGCTCAGAGCTAAGGTCCCTTGCTCAAAGCTAAGCACTTTCCCAGAGCCCCAGCAGCCACCCCAGGTCTCCTTGGCCAGAGTTGATTGCAGGCTGGACCCTAACCCAACCAGAGGCAGGAGGCACCGACCAAGCCACCAGAGTGGGGCTGGGGCTGGGGATGGGGCAAGACTTGCACAGCATGGAGCTAGGTGGAGAAGTGCAGCCCAGCATGGGTGGTACAAACTAATGCCTGAGTTTCTGCTCACACAGTGAGGACAGCAGAGGGGAGGGGAGGCCGCAGGCCAGGTGCCCCATGCTGCCAGCGAGAATTGGCTCTGACCAGCTGGGATCAGGCTGTGGCTTGGGCTCACAAGTGTTCTCCTTCATCAGGAAGACGAGCATTTGTGGTATCATCTGAGATACTTCAGGGAAACTGCTGGTTCATGGTAAGCATCCGTCGAGCATGGTTTCAAGATCATTACTTACGCTGCAGTTTTGAAATGACCAAGAAGGCCTCATTCAAAAAGTGTATGCTGTTGCCCCCATCCCTCTGTCATTCCCCTACTTGCTGGCTGAGGCCTGGAATCCCTTTATCAAGGGACAAAGTTTTCCTTAATCTAATAAAGCACGAGGCTGGAAATAGAAATCCCTGTAGTGAGAGCCTGCCGTGGCCACATGCACCCAGAGTAAACCAAGCGGATGACAATATGGCCACAGCCAGCCCTGAAGGGCCCAGCCTTCTCCACTAGCGAGCCTGCTCACGTCCCAGACATGGTGACATCAGACCCTGGCCTGGACACGGATTTGTAACTGGGGGTTAGGGTGGGCCTAACCAGACACAGGCACAGGAGCACTCCCAGAATCCTGAGGAGGAAGGACAATTCAGGGGGACTGAGGACCCACTCTGCCCAGCCCTAGGCATCTGTTTCCACACTAGGCAGCATGGAGGGCCTTGTCCCTGCCCTGGGCCCTCCCTCCCTGAGGCTGAACTTGGTGTGTCCTTGTCCTATTGCACTAGTGTCTGCTCCTATCTGTCCTCGCCCCTTCCCTCTGGGACCCACCAGACACATGTGATGTGGCTACAGTCGCCTCCTCCTCCCCACCTCCGCACTCCCTCCCCAGAGCCCGCCTGGCACCTACCCCAGCACCCAGGTCCTTGCCTCTGGAAAGTTCTCTGCTGGATCCTATGGAAAGGCCAGTCCCGGGCCAGGGTACACGCATTGAGAGCTAGACACAGGAGTCTGGGACCAAACCCACCTGCTCCCTGGCCAACCCATATCCTAGGCCCCTCACTCCCACCTAAATCCTCTAAGCCTAGGTTTCTGCTTATGTAAAATGGAGAGTCACAGTGTTTCCCCAGGCTCTGGCGTGAAGCTTCCTGAAATAACGATGGCGATGTGCTTTGTTGGTGCCGGGCACTGCACAGCCCTTGGTACACAGAGGGCCTGGGCTGCTCCCTGACTCACCCACATCCTCCCATTGCCGTTGCAGCCTCCGCCTGGAAAGCTGGGCTTCCCGGTCAGTCTCTCTGGACCCTGGGCCCTAATTCTTCCGCATCTTGGTGATCAGTAGGACCTGCTTCCAGCAGAAAACCACCCACAAAGCCCAGGTGCCACAGGCTGGGTCTCCCATCACAGCAGCTGCGGGCCACAGTCCGGGGGAGGGGCGGGCAGTGCCCTCCGCAGGCCTGTTCCTCAGGAAAAAGCTGGAGTTGCCATCAGCCCAGTGGGGTGAAGCCAACTTTTCCCCAGGGCTTTGCAGCCAGAGCCTCCTCATGTCCATTCAGCTGTGCCAGCCACGTGCTTCCCCCCGACACTGCCTCCTCGTTGGTTGAATGAATAAACAAGCAAACACGGTTCTGGTTCTGGCGTTGGCCTGTGGAGTCAAAGCGTCAGGGCCACACTCGCTCCACGGCCTTCCCAGGGCAGCGAGGGTGCCTGGATGCCAAGGCAGGGGCCTGGGTGAGTCAAAACCCCTCGGGACCTGCCCCTCATCCTCCCCTAGAGGCCTAGGCGTGCGGGGTGAGCCCAACCTCTCCTTTCCATGAGACTCAGAGCAGAAACTTGGGACCTCCCAGAGCAAAGAAGTGTGAGGTGCGGGAAGACACCGGGTGTCTGCAGCTGGGCCTGCCCCACCGAAGACTAATTTAGTTCCTCCAGGCTACTGCAGGGCTCCATAATCAGCCCAACACAAAAATCAATACACACTCACCAGATCCATTACAGAGACGTGAGGGGGGATGTGCTTTCACGCCTGCTTTTTGTAAATCAGCGTATCATCTTCTGTCATTTTTCTGATTATAAATCTGTATTCATTGCAGAGAATTAGCAAATAGAGGAAAGGATGAAAAAGAAATAAAAGCTCTCCATAATTTTCCTACCCAGAGAAAACCGCGGTGAGCAACTCAACACATTTCTTTATTTCTCAAGTGAAATTATATGGAATATTCAGTTTTGTAACCTGATTTTTCAGTTAGTTGTTTATAATACCATATTCCTACTTCCTTAAAAATTCTCAAAACCCATGAATCTTTCTTCTGGTCTTTCACTGTTAGGCGTGACGTTGTTTCCCATGTTGCACCATCGTAAACAGCAGCACCATGGCAACTCCTATCCCACATCTCTAAAGCAGTCACTGCGGTCATCCCTCCCCACATGCTCCTCCCGGGCGTGCAGCCAGGCGGTGTCCCAGCCTCCCTGCACGTAAGAGTGAGTGACTGAGCTTGGACGGGCCCTGGAAGCCTCCCACACACTTTTCCCCTGGGAAGCCAATGCTTATAATGCCAGAGCCTTCATCAGCGTGGTCCCTGAACAATCCCAGGGAAAAGAGAGGCCCTACAGATGGGGCCAGCAGCCCAGGAGAGCCAGGTGACCACGAAATAAATTTCTGTTTTATTAAGGCATTACCTGTTTGGGTCTACCTGTGACTATGCCCCTCTCACCAATCCAGGTACATTCCCAAAAAATCTTACCAAACTTTCAGTGTGGCCCATAACCCCCAGCCCCTGGGTGCTAAGAGCCACTGTAACGACCCCTGTAGAAGGTGCACAATGGGGGTCTGCAGGGAGAATGCTAACTCAGGACAAAGACGGTGCAGGCCAGCGCCACGTGAGCTCACCATGATGCTGGGAAGCAGTCCTAAAAGAAAGGAACCCTCCTACCTTCCAGCCGCCTTTGGACTCGGTCGTCAGAGCTCTCACCATCTGAAGAGAAGACAGACGTGGCGCAAGTGCACAAAGGCATGACTTTCGGTTTCGAGAGGGAAGCGCCCCGCATGGGAGCCTGGCAGGGGAAACGTCTGCCCACAGGAAGGGCGGAGCTGGAGGGTCTCCCTGAGGAATCGACCTCCACACTGAAATCTGAAGGATGAGATGAGAGAAGTAACCTGGTAAAGGGGAGAGAGACTCAGAAGAACATCTGGCAACATCTGAACATCTGAGAACGTCAGGCAAAAGAAAGAATGGCTGAAAATTTCTCCCCAAATAACGGTCTTCCTCCACATTCCCCACCTTAGCAAATCGCCCTGTCAGGCAACCAGCACCTCCAACCAAAGAGGCAGGAGCCATTCCACACACTCTCCCACCCACCCCAGGCCACGGTCCATCTGCACGGCCCACCTCCACCCTGGGTGCCTTCACCCACGACCCCTGGCCCAGACTCCACCCTCAGCGGAGGGTCCTTTCATGACCAATCTGGTCACAGCATCCCAGCTTCAATTCCTGCATCCAGTCCCACTCCTCTGAGGGCAAAATAAAAGCCACCACCTCCATGCGGCCTCCTGGTTTCTCCACTATGGAAGGTGTGTCCAACCCTCTTTGTTCCAGGGATCGGGTCTGGCCAGGGGAGCTGAGATGCAGAGGCTGCCTGCTTGTCTAGCAGAAAGACAGGTCTGTGCTATTTGGTGTCCAAGTGCTCAAGATAGAAGCAAGCCCAGGGTCCGTGAGACCCGGAGGAGAGTTACCTCCTGGGCTCAGGCTGGAATCAGGGATGGCTTCCTGGAGGAGGTGGCACCTTTCCCAAGTCTCAAGGAGCAAGTGGGAGTTACCTGGAAAGAGGAGGAGGGGAATCGGGAAGACATGAATGGTGGTCCTGAGGCCCTGGCTTTTTCAGAGAAGGCTCACAGGTCCCTGAGGGTGGGAGTCAGAGAAACGCTCTAGCTTTCAAAACCACAACCCCCTGAGCCCCTCAGAGGACCTCCCAGGCCAGATGTTGCTTCCACCGGAAGCTGTCAGAAACTTTGGGTCGCCTCTCTTTACACCAGGGTCCCCACGTGAGGACAATGCTTGCGCTGTTTGCCGCTCTCCTGTGCTGTATGCCGCTAGGCTCTGGGGCCGGCCTTGCTGGGCGTCCTGCGCTCTGGCCCCTGCCCGGATACGTGGGTCTTCCTCAGTTTCCCGGGGAGTTCTCATTTCACATGAGCTCAGCCACGTGCAGGCTGCCCATTCCACGGGAGACTTGCATTGAGCTGGCCAGGGCACTGGGCTGCAGAGGAAACAGCTCCTCTCCTGCGGTCACTGCCCTGCCGAGTCCTGTTCACCCTTCCTGACAACAGTGATATTTTCACATTTGCATTCCTGGCCACTGGCCCTGTGTTGTCTGTGAGCATGTATTGAATAAATAAGTGAGACCCTGGTGTCACACCAGAAGGTCCCAGCCGGCAGGAGAGCCTGGGATTGCAAGGCTTTGCCACGCTGTGCTTCCCTCCCCCGTGCCTGCCCGTGGGGAAGAGTGTGGGCAGGTCCTGCGTCTCCCTCAGCATCAATCCTGACTCCTGAGATGCCAGAGTGGGCCCATAGTTACTGTGGTGACCCAGGCTGGTGAGCACTCCCACCTCCACGCGCATCTGTCTGCCCAGGGCCATCCCCAGGGTAGAGGTTCCTGCAAGGCCTCAGGACCAAAGTTCCGCACTGAGATGGGCCCGTCCAGAGACCTCTCAGTCCCCTGGACTCCCTGCCTCTGCCCTTCTCCTGTCTGTGCCTGGCGTCAGTCCGAGGGATGCAACAGTAGGCAGCGCCCGCAGGAGGGGCGGGCAGGCTGGAAAGACAGATGGTAAATAAGGAAGTATATCATCTCCTGTCTGGTGGTGATAAATGAGCAGGGTGGAGAGAGACGGAGGCATCTGTAGATCGGTGCTCTCTGACAAGGTGACATTGAGCCAAGATCGGAGCAGAGAGTGTGAGAGAATGCAGGGGTGGGAAGGGTTAGTGGACACAGAGCAAGGACAAAGGCCTGGGGGACAGCGGGTATGTGCTCTCGCGTGTGTGACTGAGGTGACTGAGAAGGGATCATAGTGGCTGGAGCCGAGAGGGGCACACTGGGGCGGGAGGCAAAGTGGGGAGGCAGATCCGGGGGACCAGGGCAGGCCTGACCCGAGGGCTTATCCACACAGACACCTGGGGCAGAAGGGGAGGCAGAGGAGAAGGTGGACCAGGGGATGCTGGGCGGCAGCTGAGCAGCCAGGGTACAAAATCCATTTGGAAGGCAAAGCCCTTTGCTTCGAGGAAAGGGGGCCCCCTCAAAAGGGGTGAGCCAGAGAGAGGAGCCACCATCTGCACGAGGGCATGAGCCACCCCTTGAAGCGGACAGCTTCCCCGGGGATTTTGTGGGATCGTCACTACCCTGGGTTGCTTGACAAACAACGCCCAGGTGAACACAAACGTGTGTGTGCATGCGCATGTGTGCTTCTCCCTGAGCGCAGGACATGAATCCACCCCATCTCCCTAGACAGAGATGGACGTGAGCAGGTTAACAAAGACAAAGTCACTTTCTTTCCTCCTAATCACTAGAGCTCATTGCCTCCAGGCAAGTGTGAGGGATGGCGGGACCCGGCCTCTCGGAGACCCCACAAATGAGTCTTTATCCCCCAAAAGAGAAGTGCAAAGCACCACGCTGTGCTTATTATGTGCCCTAAAGTGTGTCTTTCATTCCAGACCCAACAGGCCAGATGGTCACTGGTAATGCTACTTTAACACACATGGAATGCAGCCTTGATTTATATCAATTTAAAAAGGTCCTAACTCCTACTGTGTGCATGACAGGCAATTACACAACGCAGTATAATGCAACACAACAGCACGGTACAACGGAGTACAACACAACACAGTGTAACATAATATCATACAGTGTAGTGCAGCCTGGCACAACACAGTGAGTACAACACGGTCCAGCGCGACACAGGACAACGTCACGGCACACAGGACAGTACAGGAGAACACTAAGTGAGCAGGACGAACACTACAGCACAGCACAGGACCATATGCAAGTAATGTGATGCAATCATTATACAGCCTGGAGAAAAAAGGGACGTACATTCAAATTCTGTGACTTTGGGCAAGGACCTTCCTGTCTCTCATCCTCAATGTATTCATGTGGAAAATGGGACAACAGCCCCCTTCACGGGTTTGTGGCAGAAATAGGATGAGATCACGGGTAAAGCTCCAGCCCCCAGCACATTCACCACCACGCCCCACCCCAGGTAAGCATGCACAGAGAGCAGTGTGGACGCCTGAAGAGGGTCAGGGTCAGAGGAGTCCGAGTCAGGCCCCGCAGGACACCTGGGAGGCCAGGGAGGAGGGCGGAGGGGTACAGCAGGGTCACCTACTGGGCACGGACAGCAGCAGCTGCAGGTCTCAGGTGAGCGGCTCCCACTCCACCAGCATCAAGTGGCTGGAACCGCCTCCTTGAGCTCTCCAGCAACCCTAGCAGGAACACACAGGCGATCAAGCTGCGACAGCTCAGAGCAGGGGCTCATGGCCAGAATGAAGCCCTGAGTGCAGCCTGGTGCCCTGAGGAAACTTGCCGTGCCCAGCAGCAGACTCCTCTCTGCTCCTCGGGGTGGGCACTCACACCCAGGGCCATCTGGCTCTGCTGAGCTCCCAGCTGCTCATACATGGGGTCACCAGGCCCGATACCCAGCCTCCTCCAGCCCCTGCCTCACCTCTGTGAGATGAAGATGGTGAAGGCCTGGTGCCCACTGAGGGGTGCCAGAGGTGCCCTGGGGGAGCCTTGCAGCAGCCAGATGAAGCTTGACCACCCATCTCCAGAGCTCAGCCTGGCCCTTTGCAACCCCACCAGCCTCAGCGAGCCCCTCCCCAGGGCTAGCCTTGGCCCCGAAGCCTGCTCACCCTCCACCCCTGCTGTCTGTGCTTGTCCAGAGCAGGACCATTTGCCACAGTGGAAAGGATTTTCAGAGGCAAGCTGCCATCCTTCAACAATATTTATGAGGTTGTCACAAGGTGATACAGAAATATTCACAAATATAAAAAGGCCTGCCTCCAGATACCTATATTTTACAGTAAGCTCTGGATGCAGACAGTTTTGGCTACACAGAAAAATGATTCTGATATGATTATTAAACTCATGAAACAACTTTTTCCACATTTATCCACAGATGGGGCCTCAAAGGTCCTCCAAAGAAAGGTTCTCTACAATGTTCAAATCTCCTCCCCACTGTCCACCCTCGCCCCCCGTGAGGGTCCTCCCAAGCCCACCCCATTGTGGGGCTGCAGGACAGGAAAGGCGGGAGATGGCGGAAAAGCAGGAACTCCAGCCTGGGCCAGCCAGAGCCTGAGATGCTGCGCTTCAGGTTCTTACCCTCAGGGCAACGTGGCCCAGGAGGCACATGGAGTGTGGCCAGGAGAAGGGACACCATGCCAAAAAGCAGGCTGCAGCCTTCCCGGGGTCCACAGTGCTCCCAGGTGCTTTTAGCTGTGGACACCTTTTCCAAATGAAGTCTGAAAAGGAAACACGCCATATCAAACAGGTGAAAGCAGCATGGGCCTGGATGGCGTGGGCATGGAAGGCTCAGAGCCCCGACTGCCATGCCTGCCCTCCTGCCAGTCTGGGGACTCCTAAGACACAGCCTGCAAGCTCCACACAGAAAATCCTTCTCCAGCTCCTGAGACCAAGCCCACACGCATTGTCTGAAGCTCTGTGAATTGTGCAGCAGGATAAGACCTTTCCAGGAGTGACAGGCGAGACCCCTGAGGGGAGTTGTAGGTGACACAGTCCACAGGGCCCCACAGGACCAACTGCTCGGTTCCTCAGCTTTCACTTCTTGGATACCATGGCAGGGCTGGACCCATGGGGCCTTGGGATCCCCCAAGGGGGTGATGTCTTCCAGCTCAGAGGCACCCCAAGCCCACCTATGCCACTGAGGCCTACCAGCACCACAGGGACAAACTGGGGGTCCTATGCCTTGACCAAAGGGGTATGATCTAAGGATTACAAAGGCAAAAATCCACTCTCCCATCGCAATGTCATAATCTCTAGATCCAGCTTAGCTTCTTTCTGTCTCTACTGCTTATCATCACAACTCATCGCATGGTGGGCAGGGACAGGTGGCCAGGGACAGAGGAGGCAATGCTGCCATGGACCGGGAGGTCTCCGCCTCAGGGGCTCCTGGTCCCAGGTGACACAGGAACCACTCAGGATGGGGGCCTCCCCTGCCCTGTGAGGTCTTCCCCTAGTCCTGGTCTCAGTCTTGGTTATCACAGCCAAACACATGCAAACAAACCTCATGCAAAGATGAAGAGAAACAGGAAACGTGGGGAGGCACGAACCCGTGGCCTTGCCACGGCCTGTTTAATGCACTCAGGCAAGCGGTGGAAAGGCATGGCTGTCTCAGGCCTGACCCTATGGAGATGCCTACTGGAGAGGCCCCGTCCTGGCACCACTGCTGAAGCGGGCCTCCCCAGTTGCCTGGGAATCCCAGACCACGTACACCCTCTTTCCTTTGGTTGGAAGGAAACTCCAACTTTGAAGGGAAGGTCCTGGGCCGTGCCTGGTGTGTGTGGCCCCGCCCTGCACCGATGCTGGGGTCACCCTTTGCCCGCATGTGGTGTCTGTCTGTCCGCTGAGTGAGAAGCACCGCTCTACAGGGTGCCTTGGATCCGAGGCGTGAGGTCAGGCAGGACCCTGTAGCTGAGCACTGGGCGGAAGTGTGGCATGGGCTGGAGCCCTGGCTGGGGCCCTGTACTCACAGGTCCTGAGAGGACTGGGAAGGAAGCCCCGAAGGTCCCACTTGCTGTGCTGGGCTGGGTTCTGCAGCCAGGAAGGTCTGAAGGGCCAAGAAAGAAGGGACTGGGCTTGCTCTGTGGCAGGATCAACCCTAACAAGGAAGGCGGTGGGAGAATCCCTGCAGCAGACAGACCAGTGTCCCCAGGAGCAGAGGGAGTCCCACTGGAAGTGTTCAAGCAGAGGGGTCTCCCAGGGTGGGATCTGTCTTCCCTCTGCCGGCGAGGCAATTGGAGTCCGAACAGGGTGCACCTTGTCCAACCTTGCAGTAAGTCGTGGCAGCTGGAATCCGAACAGGGTGTCGCTTGTCCACACCTTGCAGTGAGTTGTGGTCCCTGGCCATCGCCCAGCCCTTCCCTTGACAGCAAGCAGCATGGCTGAGGTCTGCGGTGGACAGACCTGGCCTCCATGGTACCGCCTGGGCAGTCACCAGCTTCTCATAGCCTCCTGCCCCATCCAGAAAAAGCACAGGGGCCAGTGTGAGGATAACTCGGGGATGTCTGTCAAGCCCTATTGTGGTGCCTGGTATACGGGGGAAGCTGAGAAGACGTCAATCTTCTTTTCTGACTCCCACCGCAGCCGGGTCACTGAGGATCCCTCCCCTTCCCAGGCCCCAGCCTCCCTGCCGGAGCTCCCGCTCTCGGGCACACCCAGTGTTCAGCGTGGCCACAGGAAACAGAATTCACTCTGGTCGGCTCGAGGGAAAGGTCGACACTGAGGCACGGGTGGACCCTGGGGGGCGGCCACAGTGGGGGCCTCTTACCACCCTCCGGCAGCAGGGAGGGTCCAGGCAAGGAAGCACCAAGAAACGGAGCCCGGCAGGGAGGGGACGGGGAAGGAATGGCCACCCTCATCCCCTGCCTGTGCCTCCCGCCGGCCAGACCCAGCAGGAAGCCAATGGGCAAGGGAGCCCCAGGGCCTGTGCAGAGGGTCTCTCCCTAGGGCAGGGCAGGGCAGGGGAGGAGAGAAGTGGGGCGAAGGGGACAACCCAGCATCCCACAAAGAGCAGCACCTTCCTGAGGCCTGAGGCCTGGCAGGCGCTGTGGTTCTCCACACCATTGTTTCAGGTCAATGCCGCCGATGGAGGGTCACTAACTCCTTCTTACAGGAAGTTAAACTGAAGCAGAGTGGGACGACGATCTTCCTGGGACTCAGTCACCCCAGCCCGGCCGGTCCTGTCTGCAGGAAAGGGACAGCGCCAGAGTGCAGGGTGCCTTCTCCAAAGGGCACAGCCCAGGACACACGTAGGGCGGGCCCAGGGTGAGGGCACAGAGGAGAGGCTGAGGGATGTGCAGGCTGTGCGGGTGGGAAGGGCCACAGCTGGGCAGGATGCAGCAGGAATCCGGAGAGAGGAGAGCGGGGCGGCAGGAGCAGGAGTGGAGGCCCCGACACCGCAGAGGACGCTTGGCGAGGGAGCGCCTGGGGTCTCTCCCAGACGAGGCCGAGTCCACTTGTGCACCCAGAGTTCGGTGGAGTTTTGCTCAATCGCTCATCAAATAAAGTCTGATCTATTTCCACAGGGAAGGAATCAAGTCAGCGGATAAAGATTGTTTCCATGCAGTGCCGTTTTTGCCACATGTCCATGTGGGTGTGTGGGTGTGTGGTGTGTGGCTGTGTGGCTGTGGGTGTGTGTGGGGGTGCGGGTGTGTGGGCTGTGTGTGTGGGTGTGGCTGTGCGTGTGGCTGTGTGTGGAGGTGTGGGCTTGTGTGGGTGTGTGGGTGTGGGTGGGTGGGTGGTGTGGGTGTGTGGCTGTGCGTGTGGGGTGTGTGGGTGTGGTGGGGGTGGTGGGGGTGGGGTGTTTGTGGGGGTGTGTGTGGATGTGTTTGTGAGGTGTGGCAGGGGGTGTGTGGGGGTGGGGGTGTGTTTTGTGTGGTTGTGTGTGGGTGTGTGGGTGTGTTTGTGGGTGTGGAGTTAATGTTAATAGAAGTATTTAATAATATGAAATTAATAATAATAGAGTATGGGGTAATATTTGTGTGTAGTAAGTGTGTGTGAGTAATGTCACCGTGGAAATTAATAATAAAGAGATGAGTAGGTATGTATATTTTGTGTGTAGTTATAATGTGTGTGGAGTGAGTAGGTATGTGTGGGGTTGTGTGTGGTTGTGTGTGTGCAGGTGCAATGGAGGTGGTGCATGTACATACCATGCAAGAGAGTCTGAAACATGAGTTTGATCACAGAAGTGTGTGGAGTGTAGGTGCTGTGTGTGTGTAGAGGTGTAGAGTGTGTTTGTGTGTGAGTGTGTGCCACGCAGGAAGTCTGAGCATGGGTTTGATCACAGAGGGATGTGGGTGTGTGTGCACGCGCACATGCGTGTGTGTGTTTGTGTGTTTGTGTGTGTGTTTGTGTGTGGGTGTGTGTGTGCCACACAGGAAGTCTGAGCATGGGTTTGATCTCAGGGGGGCGTGTGTGTGTGGGTGTGGGTGTGTGTTGTTGTGTGTGTGTGTTTGTGTGTGGATGTGTGGGGAAGTGGTGGTGTGTGTGTGTGTGGGTGTGTTTGTGTGTGTGTGGGTGTGTGCCACAGGAATCTGAGCATCAGGTCCTGGGGGGCGATGTGTGTGTGTGTGGGTGTGTGCTGCAGGAGAGTCCTGAACATAGGTTTGATCCACAGGGTATATATTAATGTCTCTATTAGTAGCGTGTGCACATGGATTCACACACATGTGTTGCCCATTTCTATGAGCTCCAGCTCACTCCGTCGGCATTTACCCCACCTCTGTGCGGAGGGACAGGCTGCAGCAGGCGAGGATCTGGCCCATGGCTCTGTTACTGCAGCCAGACCACCGTTCCCATGGTGCCAAGGCGGCTGAGGCTACAGCCCCAAACTACCCGAGGTCAGTCACAGGACAGCAGGACGCATGTGGCGGCTGCACAGGGGCACTGGCCATGGGGTGCAAGGCAGAGAGGAAGGTGGCCTCCCTGGTATTCACACAGCCATGGTGGGTGGCGCGAGGTGAGCCAGGCAGACTCGGGTAGCAGAATCTCGGGCTCCAGCACAAGAGATCAAGTGACGTGAAAACTCTGGAAGCCACAAGCTCTCTGGGAACCACCAGAGACAGCGGAAGTGCAGCGGGCAGGCCCCATACAGAGGCCGCCTGGGGAAGGGGCCTGACACGCCAGGCCCACACCTCTCACCGCAAGAGCCAGAGCACGTGGCCTCGTGTCTGAGCCCCAGCTGTAAACACAGCCAGGACCAAGGGAGAGGGCACCAGAACAGCCCCCAGCCCAGAGCAGATCCCAACACAGGCCAGCCCTTCCATTTCCCCTGCCGTCCACGTCCGCCAGGGCCTTGACTACCTGTCAGTCCAGACTCCAAGTGACCTGGAGGCCTCTGGAGGTAGCCCGGGGGGCGGGTTCAGGATCTCTCTCCCTTACGGTCAACCCAACAAGATTGCTTAGCAACTTGGAGGAGTCTGGACAGACAGGAATGGCTGGTTTGGGGAGTCAAACCTGGGGTTACATCTGCCATTTGGAAGTCACGTAACTTTGAGGAAATTATCCAACGCCCTGTGCCTCACTTTCCACAGTGTAAAGTGTGGTGCAACAAGCAGGATTTTCCTAAACTGACCCTGGGATTCCCTCCAGTTTGCCTGGACAATGAGCGAGCTGGGACCAGGCACCCCCTGATCCCAGTGGGAGGGGGTTAGCCAAGCTCAGCTTCTTCCCAGACCACAGAGTCTCTAGGCGGGGGGAGCTGAAGCTCCCAGACAGCTCCTACAAACATTGGGCACCCCAAACCAGACTGTGCTGGACGTGTCTGCTCGAGCCCACTGAGAAGACTGCTCTCACACTTGCCCTGAAGGAGGGAAGCCAGCAGAGCAGGGCCACCCACGGGGGCACAGCAGCACCCTGGCCTCAGAGTGGGAGGAGACATGCCAAGCCAGGCACAGTGACAGACTGAACAGCCAGACACAGTGACAGACACACAGGGCAACCAGGCACAGTGACAGAACAATGAGGCACAGTGACAGACAGAACAACCAGGCACAGTGATAGACAGAAGGGCAACCTGGCACAGTGACAGACACACAGGGCAACCAGGCACAGTGACAGACAGTAGGGCAACCAGGCACAGTGACAGACAATAGGGCAACCAGGCACAGTGACAGAAAGCAGGGCAACCAGACACAGTGACAGACAGAGCAACCAGTCAAGTGATAGACAGCAGGGCAACCAGGCACAGTGACAGACATAAAGGGCAATGAGGCACAGTGACAGACACCCTGGGCAACAAGGCACAGTAACAGACACACAGGACAACCAGACACAGTCACAGACAGAACAACCAGCCACAGTGATAGACAGCAGGGCAACCTGGCACAGTGACAGACACACAGGGCAACCAGGGACAGTGACAGACACACAGGGGAACCAGGGACAGTGACAGACACACAGGGCAACAAGGCACAGTGACAGCCAGAACAGCCAGGCACAGTGACAAACAGGTAACCAGGCAGCACAGTGACAGAGAGAACAACCAACCACAGTGACAGACAGGCGGGGCAACCAGCCACAGTGACAGACAGAACAACCAGGCACAGTGACAGGCAGACAGAGCAACCAGACACAGTGACAGACAGACAAGGCAACCAGGTACAGTGACTGACAGAACAATCAGGCACAGTGACAGACAGACACGGCAACCAAGCACAGTGACAGACAGACACGGCAACCAAACACAGTGACAGGCAGGGCAACCAGACACAGTGACAGACAGAAAAACCAGGCATAGTGACAGACACAAAGGGCAGCCAGGCACAGTGACAGACACACAGGGCAGCCAGGCACAGTGACAGACACACAGGGCTGCCAGGCACAGTGACAGACAGGGCAACCAGGCGCAGTGACAAATAGGGCAGCCAGGCACAGTGACAGACAGACAGACAGGGCAACCAGGCACAGTGACAGACACACAGGGCAGCCAGGCACAGTGACAGACGGCAGGTCTCACCAGCCTGAAACAGGGCTCAGTCATTCCATCAACAAACGCTCATGGAGCATCTACCTGTGGCACGTTATTCTAGGGCAGGTGGCAGAACAGGGTATGAAACAGACAAAAGCTTGTCCCTCACAGAGCTTACATTCTACTAACAGGAGACAGATAATAAATTAATTAACAGACTAGCATATTACAACACCTTAAGTTTTGGGTGGAAAATGCAGAGGGGACACTGGCACAGGGAGAGGCGCATATGTAAACCCCCATCTACCACCAGGCCTCTCTGTGGACTCACGCACTGAAATAACACCTCTGGGAGCCCTGCTATTACCTGGCCTGCACATCCCACCGTCCAGAGCACAGTCCCCTGTCGCTTCAGAACAAGAAAACTGAGAAGGGCAGGACTTCACCAGATTCTACCTTCAGACAAGTGCCAGAGAACACTCTTTTTCATATGATTCCTCTAATTTGGTAGCACATGGAAGCACTCCTCTGTCCCAGCCATTCCCCTTCCTATTTGTAAATCAGCATCCTAAACGGTGCTGCTTCAGTGAGCTGGTGACAAATGCACTTGAAATGCATTCTCCTGCACACCCATAAAGTTGATTTAATATTTCAATTAATCTTCCCTCTTCCTCTTCCACAATTTATGTGGCTGCTTTTTAAGCAAGTCTTCCTTGGAGCGTAAATGAGCACAAGCGTAAACATCAGTTAATTTATATGTTTCACTAGAGATAATTTCATATCCCTGAAGCACCTCTCCATCCCCTTTATGGGCTGGCGGAAGGGCTCCCCCGGCCGGCACATGGGGTGACAGTCTCTAATTGCATTGCCAATGAGGGTATCTATCGTGTTGTGTCTTGCCCACTTTGAGAGGCCGTAAATTCAGATGCCCAAGTAAATGAGGAGCAGGTATTCCCCCCCACAGAAGAGGACACTGAGCATGGCAGCCAGGGCATGGAGGCTGGAAGAGAACAAACTAGTCTTCTGGCAGGAGCAGGGGCAGGCAGCCAGCAGCTCTCTCTCTGATGCCGTCACCACTCGGCCAGTCTAGAAGGTTCATGTCACCCTTTAGCACTGAACTAAGCTCAGCTCAGAGACTTGTTTTGTGTTCTGCAGGGAAAGCATCCAAAATCCACACCTTCACCACTTTCTGGTATCCTGGGGGACACCCTGAGGCAAGGTGTTTCATGTAGGTTAATAGAGGAGAATTGCATTGCCTATTTCTAGCTTGGTAGGGAAGCCTGGGAGGGTGATGCTGGCAGGATAGGGACCTCGATCATCCTGACAGACCCGCTATATTAGGCGATATGAGCTCTTATTCAAGCTCTGTAACTGACGTGCTAGTTGGTCTTGGCCAAGCCACTTTCCTACTTTGGCCTCAGTGTCCTCACATGAATAGAATAAACTGATTTCCAGGTCCTATAAGATGGTGGACTCAGCCATGTGCAGTGGCTCATACCTGTAATCCCAGCACTTTAGGAGGCCGAGGTGGGAGGATCACTTGAGGTCAGGAGTTCGAGACCAGTCTGGCCGACATAGTAAAACCCCATCTCTACTAAAAATACAAAAAATTAACCGGTGTGGTGGCATGTGCCTATAATCCCAGCTACTCAGGAGGCTGAGGCAGGAGAATCGCTTGAACCCATGAGACAGAGGTTGCACTGAGCAGAGATCATGCCAGTGCACTCCAGCCTGGGTGACAGAGTGAGACTCCATCTCAAAAAAAAAAAAAAAAAGATGATGAACTAAAATGATCCCAAACCTCTTCTAATACAAACACCAAGAAATACTGGGTTAAGGATAACAAGTATTACATAAATAGCTAAGTTTATGAGAAATTTTTAAAAAATCTTTGGAGACAGAAACAAAGAAAAACTAAAATCTACACCCTGAAGTATATAAGCTGATGCCATGATGCCATTTGTAGAGTGGGAAGGTATTAGTACCAGTTAATTAGAGGGCTAAGTGTTAACATTTACATAGGACCAGGCAACAAGGATTCAGGAACATAAAGATGGCACAATTTTATAGAAGTACATGCAGTTTTGAAATGTATTCAAATATAACTTTCTGAAATTAAAAACATAGTTTTTGGGTTAAAAATCCAAAAAGATGGGTTTAATAGCAAATTAAATATGTTTGAAGAGAGAAACACTAAACAGGAAGACCTGAAAAGCTCAGTGAGAATAGAGATCAAGAGATGACAAATATAAGAGAAAGGTTAGGAAATGTAGGGCAGTGATGTCAACAATATGGTGAAATAGGAGGTCCCAGTCCTCATCCTCCCATACAAGCACCAACTTAACAATGATATACAAAGCAAAATGTCTTTATGACAAGTCCAGAATCTGAAAAAAAAAAAAAAAAAAAAGAGAGAGAACAGCTACATTGAAATGGCTGACAAGAGCAATTATATCTAACTTGTGTCAGCCCTTCCCTGAAACCAGAATAGTTCAGGGCCTGCAGAAAGTACCTCAGCCTATGACTTCTCCATCAGCGAGAAAGGAACAGTGAGTGGAGTATGTATTTATTGTTCCCAGTATTTTGAGGTGCTATCCAAGGAAGCATTTTCTATCCTACCTCACCCAGAGCTCTGGAAGAACTGGCATAATTTAAACACATGATTAAAGCTAAAAGCAGATGAATGGAGTGGGCAGCTAATTGCAACTGGCATGGCTTTGTAAGACTGGGAGAAAGTACACAATCCAGAAACTTCTCTACCAGGAAGGAAGGAGAGGAGTGGAGCATACACATTCTTATACAAGGTTTGAGAAGTTCCTGGAATCTGTAGCCAGGCTGATTGGCAAAGTTATTTCCCTCTCAAAACCAGTCCACAAAGAATGGGAAAGGTGTCTGTGTCTTTAAATGCACAAAACCAGGCAAAACTACAAGGAACATAAAGAATTAGGGAAATATGACATGACCAAAAGGAAAAAATTAATATCCAATAACCAACCCTGAAGAAATGGAGATCTATGAATTGTCTAACAAAGAATTCAAAATAACCACCCTACAGAAACTCAATGAATTAAACAAAATCAAGAAAACAATATATGGGCAGATAGCCCGTTCTCTGCTGTGCTGCCTGTTGCATCCTTGCAATAGACAGAAAGAGAGAGGAAAGAGGAAGGGAAGGGAAGGGAAGGGAAGGGGAGAGAAGGGGAAAGAAAGAGACAGAGAGAGAGAAAGAGAGAGAAAGAAAGAAAAAGGGAAAGAAAGAAAGAAAGAAAGAGAAAGAAAGAAAGAAGAGATGGAGAGAAAGAAAGAAGAAAGAAAGAAAGAAAAGAAAAGAAAGGAAGGAGAGAGAAAGGTTGAAAACTCCTCAAAAGAGAAATGGACCTCCAGGTTCATGAATCCCAAAGGATCCAAAATATGAAGAACCCAAACAAATCTGAGATAAATTTATAACCAAATTTTCAAAAGTCAAAGAGAATTTTGAAAGCAGTAAGGAAAAAGCAACTCTTCATATACAAGGGAACCTTCATGAGACTATCAGTGGGTCTCTCAGCAGAAACCTAGCAGGTCAGAAAGAAGTAAGGTAATATATTTAAAACATTGAAAGAAAAATGGTGCCAGCGGACAATATTATATCTAGAAAACTTGTCTTTCAAAAATGAACAGGAGATAATCACTGGCAAACAAAAGCTGAGGAAACTGTCACCACTAGATCTGCCTTATGAGAAATGCTTAAAGAAAGATGCTAAACAGCAACATAAAGCAAATAAAAGAATAAAACTCACTGGAAAAAGCAAATATATAGACAAATACAGAATGCTGTAATACTATAAAGGTGGTATAAAAATCGCATTTAATTTCAGTACAAAAATTAGACAAAACTATTAGGAATAACTATAACTACAAAAAGTGTGAGTAGACACAATATAAATCTGTAAATTATGACATCAAA
Organism: Papio anubis; assembly: GCF_008728515.1. Lineage (NCBI taxonomy): Eukaryota > Metazoa > Chordata > Mammalia > Primates > Cercopithecidae > Papio > Papio anubis. Next base: position 322,697 of record NC_044985.1, on the reverse strand, counting down.
AACAAAGTATGGGGTGGAAAGAAGTAAACATGGGGTTTTTAATGCAAGCAAAATTGAATTGTTATCAGCTTAAAATAGACTGTTATATATATGTTTTATATAAGCCTCATGATAATCATAAATACCTATCGAAGATACACAATAGAAAAGAGAAAGGAATTAAAACATATCACTACAAAAAAAAATCAATGAAACACAAAGACAACAACAGAGACAAAAAGAAAAAGAAAAAAAAACCACACAGACTAAAAAATGTTTAACAAAATATCAATAGTAAGTCCTTCCCTAGCAATAATTATTTTAAATATAAGTGCACTAAACTCCCCAATCAAAAGTCATATAGTAGCTGAATGGATTATTTTAAATGACTCTACTATTTGCTGTGTACAAGACACTTACTTTACGTTTATGGGCACTCATCAGCTGAAAATGAAGGGATGGAAAATAAAGAGATGCATACAAATGTTAAATAGAACAGACTGGGGATGGACATACTTAGAGCAGACAAAATGCACTCTAAGCCTAAAACTATCACAAGAGACAAAGAAAGACATTTTAAAATGGTAAAAGGATAAATTCATCAGGAAGAGATAGCAATCATAAATATATATGCACCTGACATCAGCACATTTAAATATATAAAGAAAACATTGAAAGAAATGAAAAGAAAAATAAACATAAATACAATGATGGTAGAAAACTTTAATATTTCCCTGTCAATAATGGATAGAAGGACATCCAGACAGAAAATCAATAAGTAAACAGTGCGCCTGAACAAAGCTATAGACTTAGAGAATCTAACAAACGTTTACAGAATATTCCACTCAATAGTGGCAGAGTACACGTTCTTCTCAAGCACTCATGGAACATTCTCCAATATTCATAATAGCCAAAAAGTCCAAACAACCCAAATGCCCATCAATTGATGAATAAATGAATAAACTGTGGGCCAGGTGCCTTGGCTCACGACTGCAATTCCAGCACTTTGGGAGGCCGAGGCGGGTGGATCAAGAAGCCAGGAGTTCGAGATCAGCCTGACCAACATGATGAAACCCCATCTCTACTAAAAACACAAAAATTAGCCGGGCGGGGTGGCGTGCCCCTGTAATTCCAGCTACTCAGGAGGCTGAGGCAGGAGAATCGCCTGAACCCAGGAGGCAGAGGTTGCAATGAGCCAAGATCATGCCACTGCACTCCAGCATGGGTGACAGAGTGAGACTCTGTCTAAAAAAAGAAAAAGAACAGAATGTGATATATTCACACAATGAAACATTATTCATCCATAAGAAGGAATGAAGTACTGATACATGCTAGAATACAGATGGCCCTTGAAAACACTATGCTCAGAGGAAGAAGCCAGATACAGCTAGGCTACACATTGTATGATTCTATTTCCAGTAGTACCCCGTTATCTTCAGGGGATAAATTTCAACACCACTACTGGATGCCTGAAACCACAATAGTATCTAATCCTATGAAACTATGTTTTTTCCTATACATGCATACCTATGAAGCTTAATTTATAAATTAGGCACCATAAGAGATTAGCAACAATAGCTAAGAATAAAACAGAAAAATTAGAACAATATGCCAGCTTCTGTGAAGGGACAGTTGCATGAAAAACAATAACCATATGCCAGCAGCCCTGCTCTTGCACTTCGGGTCTTGATTAAGTGAATGAAGTGTTGCTGGAACACAAGCACTGCGAAACTGTGGCCATTGATCTGGTAGCTGAGAAGGCTGCTAAGCGACTAACAGGCAGGAAGTGTAGACAGCGTGGACCATGCTGGACAAAGGGAGCGTTCATGTCCGGGGTGGGACGAAGTGGGATGGCGAGAGATTTCATCACACCACTTAGAATGATGTGTGATTGAAAACTCATATATTGTTTATTTCTGGAGTTTAATATTTTAGGACTGTGGTTGACTTCAGGTAACTGAAACCATGGAAGGTGAAACCACAGATAAAGCGGGACTACTGTATTTAAAATGTCCGGAATAGGCAAGTTCATGGAGACAGAGATCAGTGGTTTCCAGGGGCATGGCGGGGGGGGCGGGGGGACAGGAATGGGATGTGACTTCTTAATAGGTACAGAGTTTCTTTCTAGAGTGAGAACAATGTTCTGGAACTGGTGGTATGACTGCACAACTTCTGAATGTACTGGAAGTCACTGCATTTGTACAATTTGCTTATTTATTTTATTTATTTATTTTGGAGACAAGGTCTCACTCTGTCACCCAGGTTGAAGTGCAGTGGCACAATCATGGCTCACCGCAGCCTTGACCTCCAAGGCTCAGGTGATCCTCCCACCCCAGCCTCCTGAGTAGCTTGGACTACAGGCATGCACCACCGTGCCACCATGCCCGGCTAATTTTTGGATTTTTTGTAGGGATGGGGTTTCACCATGTTGTCCAGGCTGGTCTCAAACTTCTGGGTTCAAGTGATCCGCCTACCTTGGCCTCCCAAAGTGCTAGGATTATAGAGGTAAGCCACTGCCCTCAGCCTTGTACAATTTAAAATGGTTACAATGATGCATTTTACATTGAATTTCACTTCATAGGAAAGTTTTTTTAAAACAACAACAACAAACCTCTTTAATGGACACATAAATTCCCTGGGGGTCTTATTGCAATGCAGATTTGGATTAAGGAGTCTGGGTGGGTCCTGAGACCCTGATCTCCTTGCTTCTCACCTATGGCCACATTTTGAGAAGCAAGGCCACTCGAAGGGACCCCACCTCTGTGGATGAACTCCTGCTCCATCTGCCCCTATAAATAAGGAGTGCTAAAGCACAGAAAGGGGGAGTGGGCGTGTCCCCATGTCTGAGCCTGGAGGGGTTGTCGGCCTCCCCCAGGCATGGAAGTGGAGGGAGAAGGGGCTGTAGTTAAACGGGTTACTCTGTCAGCAGACACAGAGGAGACCAAAACAGTAGCTTTTATTTCACACGAAGCTGAAGAAGGAGGGTGAGAGACCAGGGCTGGCTTTCAGAGGGTGCTGCCTGGCAGGTGCACCACCTCCAGCAGCTGGGCTCCAGCTCCGGGGCTCAGAAGCCATCCGAAAGAAAGCGGCGGCCTCCACTGAGCAAGCTGGGGTGCTGCAGGGTACCCGCCCCCGCGGTGTCCAGCTGTTCCTTCCCTCCCCTCCCCAGCCCCCGGGAACTCCTGCGCACGGGACACAGGGATCAAGGAGAGAACAGAGTGCAACCCTATCCCTGCCTGATCAGTGGGGGTACCTGTCTTCCCTGCCACGGTTTTGGGGTGGAACAGGAGTGGCTCCTCACGGGGGAATGAAAGGCGCTGAGGAGCTCCGGTCGTGAGAAGGCCAATGAAGCAGGCAGCTTCTCCGCGCCGGGGCTGTGCTGAGAGGGCGTCTAGGGCCGGCTCTTCCAGAACCTCATCTGACACTGGGAAGCAGCGACCCGGTGTGTGGGGGGGGGGGGGGGGGGGGGGGGGGAGGGGGGGGAGTGGGGGGGTGCGGGTCGGAGGGTGGTAAGGGAGGGGAGCGGGGATGATGCCGTCCCGCTTCCGTCCGCAGGGGGCGCTGGGACCCTCCCTGCTATCCGGGCTCCCCTATGCGGTGTAGCAGCCGTCCCCGTCTCGCCTGCCCAGCGCCAGATGACAGCAGCCCGGAGGCTGTCCTCTGCCACCCGCACTGCTCACCCTCTCCGAGGAGGTCGGGGGCGGGGCCGAAGGGTCCCCGGGGCAGGTTCCAGGCCAGCTCCTCCAGCAGGTGTCCCCAGGTGATCCGTGGTCTTCTCTACCATCTAGAGTGAGATGGTGGGTAACGTCCGGGACAGGAGCGGTGCCACGTTCTGCTTCATCAGCCAGGTCCCAAGGAGCAGCTGGCGGTCCAGTGGGGTGCAGTGGGAAAGGACTGGGTGCTGCAGGACCTGGGTTTTCCTCACTCAAGCTTTGCCCCTACCTGCCTCAGTTTCCTCAGATGACAATATCCTACGGGGCTCGCTCTCTACGGCTCCTTCCTTTTTGGCACTCAGTCACAGGTTTGGATGAAGCGCCTGTAGATAACCTTCTCCCTTTTGGACTTTGCAGCCTGGAGCTCACATTCCTTTTGTTATTCCGCTCCCTGGTGGTGTCTCTGCCAAATGACAGGTCTGGGATTTTGAAATTTACTCACGGTTCTTAATGGTTTTTCCCTGTGTATGCCATGGACCCTACTAGCAGTGTAGTGAAGCCTAGGGACCTCTTCACAGAATAATGCCATAAATGAAAAAATAAAACATATAGAATTACCAAGGGCACCAATTGCATTAAAATATTATTCAAGTATTAGGCCGGGCGTGGTGGCTCTCGCCTGTAATCCCAGCACTTCGGGAGGCCGAGGTGGGCGGATCACCAGAGGTCAGGAGATTGAGATCAGCCTGGTCAACATGGTGAAACCCTGTCTCTACTAAAAATACAAAAAGAAGCCTGGCAAGATGATGCGCATCTGTAGTCCCAGCTACTCAGGAGGCCGAGGCAAGAGAATCACTTGAACCAGGAGGTGGAGGTTGCAGTGAGCCGAGATCATGCCATTGCACTCCAGCCTGGGCGACAGAGTGAGACTCTGCTTAAAAAAAATAAACATAAATAAATAAATAAATAAATAAACTTTTTGGCCCAGCATGGTGACTCACGCCTGTAATCCCAGCATTTTGGGAGGCCGAGGCAGGCAGATCACTTGAGGAGTTTGAGACCAGCCTGGCCATATGGTGAAACCCCATCTCTACCAAAAATACAAAAAATTAGCCGGGCATGGTGGTGCATGCCTGTGGTCCCAGCTACTCAGGAAGTTGAGGCATGAGAATCACTGGAACCTGGTAGGCGGAGGTGGCAGTGAGCCGAGATTGTACCATGCACTTTAGCCTGGGTGACAGAGCAAGACTCTGTCAAAAACAAAATTTAAAAAAATTGGATGTAATATATGTATTGGCCGGGCACAGTGGCTCATGCCTGTAATCCCAGCACTTTGGGAGGCCGAGGTGGGTGGATGGCTTGAGCTTAGGAGTTCGAGACCAGCCTGGGAAACATAGCAAAACCTCATTTCTACAAAAAAAATACAAAAATTAGCCAGGCATGGTGGTATATGTGCCGTAGTCCCAGCTACTTGGGAGGCTGAGGTGGGAGGATTGCTTGAGCCTGGGAGGTGGAAGTTGCAGTGAGCCGAGACTGCACCACTACACTCCAGCCTGGTTGACAGAGAGAGACCCTGCCTCAAAAAAAAAAAAAAAATGTATTTATTAACTCACGTGATTTAGCATCAGGCCTAACAACAACTAAAATTTTGACATAATGAAAGATATAAATGTTATGTTGAGATATTCATAACTAGAAGAAGATGAAATTATCTGAATTTCTATTGATGAAAAGCTATAGTACTGTTAACACCATGGCTTGCTGTCCGTATTTATGGTGAACAGGAATGCTCAATTTCAGTTAAAGACTTGTGACAATAAAGATGTAAAGTTTTCCCCACACAGGTTAGGAATCGTGGCTATGTAACAAAACAGTGACTGGATTTCCACCTTCCCATCCAGTACTGATGCTGAAATGTCAGGGTGGGGGTAAGTAAGGCCTTAGGAGAGGCAGGATCCATTGGGGGCTCGCCAGCCTGGCAGCCTAGATGGGAGGGTGATGTTGGACAAGGTAGCCCCAGGGCAGGATTGGCCCAGATGTCCTGACATTCCAAAGCAAGCTTGCATCTGCCCATAAAAACACCATCCTAGAAGGTGGTCCTGAATCTGCACGTCCTTCCAAACCACCCTGTTACCTCCTCCATGACATCTAGATGGCATTGCACAGCCATGTGTCTGTCCCACGCTGTGCTCTGAGCTGAGTCTCCTCAGGGAGGGCTGAAGGGTTCTGCAGCTGTGGGAAAACAAGTCTTGTCACTGTGGGACCCTTAGTTTTCCATAATGCCAGAGACTCATGTAAACACTGGGCTAAATTGAGGTCAGTCCTCAAAGCAAACTCAAGAGCAAGCAGAGGATGGCCCAGGTGGGGGTCAGTGTGTGAGTGTCAGCCATCTCAATCCCACCAGTCTCTACAGCCACAGTCACCTACAGACCCAGATGGACCTTCTCAAAGAGGTGAAGCCCAGGGATGAAGGGAGGGCAGGCTTCAGCCAGGAAGAATGGCACCTGCAACAATGGAGAGGCCTGAAAGAGCATGGCTCACGGTGCAAACCCTGCAGGCAGCCTGCAGTGGCTGGAGATACAGGGTAGGCAGGAGAGAGACTGGAGAGGGAAGTCCTGGAAATGAAGCCAAGGGGGCGGAGCTTTAACCCAGAGACTTTAATAAACCAGTTCTGATGCTTGTTTTTTCGCTGTTCTTGTTTTGTTTTGTTTTTGATGGAGTCTAGCTCTGTTGCCACGGCTGGAGTGCAATGGCGCAATCTCGGCTCACTCCAACCTCCGCCTCCTGGGTTCAAGCAATTCTCCTGCCTCAGCCTCCCAAGTAGCTGTAGGAATAGTGAGGAAGAAAATGAGAGGAGGTATTTCAGTAGCAGCACTGGCACTGGGAACCTGTTAGTAAGAGCTGGCATGTGATGAGTGCTTACCATGCACCATGTAGGGTGCTAACTTAACCTCTCCAACAACCTGCTGTTATGCCCAATCTACACGTAGGAAAACCCTACACAGAAGGGTGAAAGGATGAGTCCAAAGTCACTACTCACAAGCAGAGGATCTGCCATTCAAGCCGCTCAACTCTTGATTCAGCATTGTTCTCCTTGAGTTAGCTCTTCCAGGCACCACTAACCCTCACAGCAGAAGTCTGAGATCCCTGATTCTGCACTCGAGTTTCAGAGTTGGTAAGCCTGAGATGCCTGTGGGGCATCAGGGTTGGCTGGAACCTTGGAGAACACTGACATTCAGGAAGGAGGGTGCTGCCCCAGTGGTCAAGAGAAGCCAAGAGCTTTACAGGTTCTACAGGGGATGAAATGGGTCAACATGCCTGAAAGCAGCAGGGAGGTCTAGCAAGATAATGACTGGAAAGAGAGCACAGGAAAGGCCCTGCTAAATTTCATCCCAATACTTTCAGGAGTGGAGGAAAAGCAGAGTTTGGATTACTGTGAGATGAAAAGGGAAGGTGAGGTTGGGGGTGGAAACTTGGATTCTGGAAAATTTCATGAAGCTTGGCTGTGAAGGAAGGGAGATTGGATCGCAAGGTCTAGAGAAGTATTTATGGTTGTCATTTGGTTTTTGTTTTGTTTTGTTTTGTTTTTTTAAGTATTGGAAAACACAACCATGCTTACAGCCTGAGGGACAGGAGGAAGACAAGAGAACCCAAGGAACGCACTTCCTGAATTGATGGGAGGCCCTGGATCCAGAGCACGTGGGACCGCATCTGTAAGGAAGACAGAGGGAATGCAGCAAAAATGGACAAGGGTAAACCATCTAACTAGAGGGCCAAAAAGTGGAGTGAGCTCCCACCTGGTAGCCTCTATTTACTCTGTGCAGTGAGATGGAGATCACGTAGCGAGGAGGGCTAGATGTGAAACTGTCAAGAATTCTATGACTAGGTTGCTAAACACAGACATTAAAATAGTGACCATGGTGTCTGGAAATGGTAACTCGTGCCTGTAATCTTAGCACTTTGGGAGGCTGAGTGGGAGGATCGCTTGAGGCCAGGAGTTCGAGACCAGGCTGATTAATATAGTGAGACCCCATCTCTAAAAAGAAAAAAGTTTTAAGTAAAAAAAAAAATCGTGGCCATGATGAGAACACTTACACCGCAGAAATCAACAACACCCCCTCCTCTTTTTTTTTCTTTTTTTTTTTTTTTTTGAGAGCCAGTCCATCAGTGCACCACTAGGTAAGGGACTTGAATACAGACAGGGCTTCAAAAGGGGATGTGCAGAATGAGGGATGCAGTGGAGGAGAACTATGCGGAATGAGCTGGCATCAACAAGAATCCTGGAAGCATGAGTCCTCCCCCAGCAGTGCTCCACAGTGTGGGTGCAGAGTGGCAAAGACAGATGGCCGGATGGAGCTGAAACCTAGGAGTCTGCAGGATGGATGTGGTGGAGGCAAGGGGCCAAGGAACTGAGATTTGGCCAGCCGGGGGCTTAGGAGAGGAGCCCTGGAATCCAGCTGGGATAAGGAAAGAAATGAGGCCAAGAAGAGGGCCAATAAATTGGGAGAAATGGGGGCTGAAGAGACTGGAGGTCTTAGGAATCACAGGAGGAACAAGAGGTAAAGAATATTGCAATTTTAGCTTTTAGAGGTAGAGCAGCTTCAGATAGTGACAGCATTAAGGCTGTGGCCATGGATGTGGGCATCCAAAGCTCAGTGCGGGGAGAGAGTTACGGAGCTGATCTCTCTGTGTGCAGTGTTTGTAGCTATAGGGTCTTGGTGTTGGATGGGTTGGCCGAGGGGTCATCTGCAGTTATCTAGAAGTGGGGCAGGTCTTGAGATGGGACGGAGCCGGTGATGGATGTGTAACTCTGAGAGGCCGAGTGATTTGCCCAAGGTCACACCATCTGCAAACGCCTGGACCTCAGGCACCCTGACCTCCTGGCCTCATCTCAGCAAGGTGGGGCTCCCTGCCCTGTGATTTTCTGATTCCAACTCTAGCTCTCAGCTCTTTCACTCAGGGATGAGAACAAGACAAGGGACAAAACGTCCTTCTACTCTGAGCGTCTTTAGTGGAGAACAATCTGTTTTTCAAATTCTCCTTTTCATTATTTCTCTCCACTGAGCTTAGAAAAGACTCTTCGAAAGCTAATGGTGTTATTGCTGAATCTGGGGAGGGAGGAGGACATTATAACGACGCTTTGGCTATTTTTTTAAGGCAAGTCCTTTAATGACCCATACTGAAATATTTCCAGATGAAATGCTGTGCTGTCTTGGATTTACTTCCAAATAATCCAGGCCTGGGTGGGGGAGGGGGAGAGGCATGCGTGGATGTTTAGAGCAAACAGGATGGGCTGAGAGTTGCTAATTGCTGAAGCTGGGTGATGAGCATGTGGGGGCGCATTCAGCGATTCTCTACTGTTGTGTGCATGGTTTGAAATGCTCCATAACAAAAGTAGGCTGTCTGATGGGGTTGTCAGCAGAAAGCAGCAGCCATTGTGGGCTGCAGGCATCCATGTAAAATATTCAGAGAGGTCCCTGGGGGCTATGCTCGTCCTGGCCCCACATTCTGAGAAGGTCCTTGAGAGGCAGGAGCAGGTCTAGAGGAGGCTATGGAAAAGGATTCCTTTGTTTTTTCTTTTTTTTTTTTTTGGACAGGGTTTCACTCTGTCACCCAGGCTGAAGTGCAATGACATGATCATGACTCACGGCAACCTCTGCTTCCCGGGTTCAAGCAATTCTCCCACCTCAGCCTCCAGAGTAGATGGGACTGTAAGCACACACTACCACTCCTGGCTAAGTTTTGTATTCTTTGTAGAGATGGGGTTTCACTATGTTGCCCAGGCTAAGCTCAAACTCCTGGGCTCAAGTGATCCACCCGCCTCGGCCTCCCAAAGTGCTGGGATTATAGGCGCGAGCCACCGCACCCAGTCTGGGACTCCAAATTTTAACTCAGTGGCTCAGCTGAAACTGGGCTGCTCGGCTTGGAGAAGAAAAACTCTGAGGGGGCTGGAAGAGCTGTTCTCACCCACAGAGTGGCCGACCTGGGGGAGGGCCTGTCGTCATGAGTCTGTGGATACATACACCCTCTGCTGGCTCTGTCCAGAGGCCTTTGGCCAAGGCTTTCCCCTGAGGCTCACCTGCCCTCTCCCAGATCCTAGCCATTGTCCCCTCACCCACTTCCCGTAGGCTCAGGCCAGCAGGACGCAGTGTGACCTGCCAGTCAAGTGGGAGTCTGGCTGCCTTGAAAGTCAGGAGCAACCAGAGCCTGCTCCTCTCCACTGGCCTAAAACACCCTGTTCTCTACGTATCTGTGACGAGGTCTAACTTGGCTCCAAAACCCCTTCAAGGAAAAGGCGGGGCTGAGGTCGCTCCCCACGTGGCTCAGCACAAATCCTTCATATCTGGACAAAACTGTGTCTGTGCACCCTGGAGCAGCTGTCCATGAGCTCACTGGGGTCTCCACGGAGTGCATCTGAGAGAGCAAGCCTGGGGCAGGGCCTGACGTTGTACTGCCTGCTCCCTCTGCACCGGGGTCCTCACCACGGCGCTGACTTGAATGCATCATGGCAGAAAGCATGCTGGAGACCCCTGTTCTCAGCCTGGTTCAGCCACTAATGATTGTGGGATTGTGAGAAAGTTTCTTCTCCTCCCCGAGACTCTGCTGCCTCCTCCATAAAATGGAGTAGGGTAGGCTGGAGGCCCTGACTCCCCCATGTAGCTCATCCTTGATTCTTCTCTGTCTTTTGGCGGCTGCAGAAGAGGCCTCAAAAATTAGCTATAGGAGCTGGGCTCAGTGGTTCACACCTGTAATCCCAGAGCTTTAGGAGGCTGAGGCAGGAGGATCACTTGAAGCCAGAAGTTTGAGGCCACCCTGGGCAACATAGTGAGACTCTGTCTCTATCAAAGAAACAAACAAAAAAAACATTAAAAAAATTATCCAGGATTGGTGGTTTATGCTTGTCGTCTCAGGTATTTGGACAGCTGAGGCAGGAGAGTCGCTTGAGCCCAGGAGTTTGAGACTACAGTCAGCTATGATTGCACCACTGCACTCCAGCCTGGGCGACAGAGAAAGACCATGTCTTGTAAAAAAAAAAATTAGTAGACACGCACGTGCACCCGTGGGGCTGTCAGTGGCTCAGACAAGAGGAGTGGAAAAGGCTGAAGGATTATGATGATCAACCCTGAGCAGCCAAGGCTATGGCTCCGCAGGGCTCCCTTCCTTCCTTTCCTCCTGCTCTCCCAGGCCCTGCCAGTTGGGAAATGGACCTCCTTGGATGCTGCGTTGTTTTCTCCTGCCTGGCTCCTGCTCGGCTCCTGCTCAGGGCCTGATGTGCACCCTGGATGGTGGCCATGGGCGGGGCTTCCTGTGCTGGCGAGAACAGGCTGCTGTGGAGCCCGGAGGCCCCAGGGGAGGGCTGGGCTGGGCTGGCTGCCCCCGTTAAAAAGACGTGGCCCTTGGGTCCCAAACTCTGAGGCAGAAGTACCGCTCCCTCTACTTCCAGGTCTTACAGGGAGAATCTTTTGTATCTGGACCCAAACAGTAAGAAAGGGTCACGACACAGATGGTTTCTGCAGGCTGGGTGATGAGAAACATTTCCTCAGGCGTCTGTGAAAGGTGCTGCTCTATCTTCTGAATTGTCAAAGTCACACTCTGCTTTGAAAAGCAACCCTGGCCACCTGGGGGTTAATTATATTTGATCACATTCAATATAATAGAATAATACATTTACCACATCCAATATTTGTATTAAAATGTATGATTCATTCAAAATCATCCATGGGTTTTGATTATTTTTGAAAGCAGCAGAACACTATTCTTCAAGTGTTTCTATAAAAAGAATTCCAAATTGTGAGCCGGCCGTGGTGGCTCATGGTCTTTTAGCCATCAGGGATAAAGGTTTCTCTAAGTGCTGCTAAAAGAAACCTGGGGCCCAGCATGGTGGCTCACGCCTGTATCCCAGCACTTTGGGAGGCTGAGGCAGGCTGATCACTTGATGTCAGGAGTTCGAGACCAGCCTGGCCAACATGATGAAACTCCCCTGCCCCCGTATCTGCTAAAAAAAAATTGCAAAAATTAGCCGGGCGTGGGGGTGCGCACCTGTAATCCCAGCTACTCATGAGCCTGAGGCACGAGAATTGCTTGAACCTGGGAGGCAGAGGTTGTGGTGAGCCGAGATCACACCACTGCACTCCAGCCTGGATGACAGAACGAGACTCTGTCTCAAAAAAAACAAACAAACAAACAAAAAAAAAGGTTGGAAGTCTGACATGCTAGAGATACCTCTCAATTTATAGAAAATACAAGGGGTGGAGGTATTTAAATGACATCAAAGGGATGCAATTAGCAAAATCTAAATGTGGAAAACTTTACAGGACAAACTTAGTTTCTTCAACAACAAAAATTAAGTTAAAAAGGGGGAGAGAAGATTTACATATTTAAAGAGACCTAACAGACATATTGACCAAATGCAGTGTATGCAATCTTATTTGGATCAAACAAATGAATTGTAAAAAGATATGACACAATCAAGGACATTTGAACAGTGATTGAATATTTAATGATGTTCAATCACACACTGTTTTGGGAGTGTGATCGTGGCATTGCAGTTATGTTTATTGAAAGAGTACTTATCTCTTAGAGGTACACAAGGAAATATTTACAGATGAAAATACATGATGCCAGACCAGGCGTTGTGGTTCACATCTGTAATCCCAGCACACTGAGAGGCCGAGGCGGGTGGATCACTCGAACCCAGGAGTTCAAGACCAGCCTGGCCAACATGGTGAAACCCTGTCTCTACTAAAAATACCAAAATTGGTCAGGTGTGGTGGCGCATGGCTGTAGTCCCAGCTACTCAGGAGGCTGAGGCAAGAGAATCACTTGAACTCAGAAGGTTGAGGTTGCAGTGAGCTGAGATTGAGCCACTGCATTCTAGCATGGGTGACAGAATGAGACCCTGTCTCAAAAAAAAAAAAAAAAGAAAGAAAGAAAGAAAGAAAATATACAATGTCTGGATTTCCTTCAAAATAATCCAGAGAGGGGAAAGAGGGTGGAGACTATAGATCAGATAAAACTGCCCATGGGCCGGGCGCGGGGGCTCACGCCTGTCATCCCAGCACTTTGGGAGGCTGAGGCAGGCAGATCACGAGGTCAGGAGATGGAGACCATCCTGGCTAACACAGTGAAACCTCATCTCAGGCCGGGCGCGGTGGCTCAAGCCTGTAATCCCAGCACTTTGGGAGGCCGAGACGGGCGGATCACGAGGTCAGGAGATCGAGACCATCCTGGCTAACCCGGTGAAACCCCGTCTCTACTAAAAAATACAAAAAACTAGCCGGGCGAGGCGGTGGGCGCCTGTAATCCCAGCTACTCGGGAGGCTGAGGCAGGAGAATGGCATGAACCCGGGAGGCAGAGCTTGCAGTGAGCTGAGATCCGGCCACTGTACTCCAGCCTGGGCGACAGAGTGAGACTCTGTCTCAGAACAATCCTGGAGAACAAGCAGAAAACTCAGCTCTACTAAAAATACAAAAAAAACTAGCCGGGCGAGGTGGCGGGTGCCTGTAGTCCCAGCTACTGGGGAGGCTGAGGCAGGGCAATGGCGTGAACCCGGGAGGCAGAGCTTGCAGTGAGCTGAGATCATGCCACTGCACTCCAGCCTGGGCGACACAGCGAGACTCTGTCTCAAAAAAAAAAAAACCAAAAACCGTAAAAAACTGCCTATGAACTGATACTTGTTGAAGCAGGGTTGATAAGTACATTATATCTTTCTTTCATATACTATTATTTTGTATTTTTTTGTATCCAAAAGTTTTCATAGTCAAAAGTTAGGGTATATCATCTAAAATCTGAAAGAATACGCACAAAAATGTAGGAAGTTGATGTGAAATTATGCTAATACATGAATACTTATCTCCTTCTTCTTTTTTTTTTGAGATGGAGTCTTGCTCTGTCACCCAGGCTGGAGTGTGGTGGCGCGATCTCGGCTCACTGCACCCTCTGCCTCCCAGGTTCAGATGATTCTCCTGCCTCAGCCTCCTGAGTAGCTGGAACTACAGGCTTGTGCTACCAGGCCCCGCTAATTTTTTGTATTTTTAGCAGAGACAGGGTTTCACCACGTTAGCCAGGCCGGTCTCGATCTCTTGACCTCGTGATCTGCCTGCCTTGGCCTCCCAAATTCCTTTTCTTCTTAATCTGTAGCAATGAGCATGCATAATCAGAAAGAAAAATAACGTTTAAAAGTGAGTTTAAATTAAAGTCTCTGTGCAAGTTGTGGCTAAAAGGGGCACCAAAAGTAGCCACTTGTGGGCAGGCTGCTCCCTCCTCCCTCTGGGAGAAGCACAGGTGCTGCTTTGTGCCCTTAGCCCTGGAGCCTGGGGCTGAGCTGGGAGGGAGTAAAGGAGAGGGGGATGGGAGGGTGTGTACTGGGGCCTGTACTCTATGCTGGGCAGAGTTCCAGCCACTCCTCATGCAGCTTGTGAGGAAGCCATTGGTGGTCATCTTTAACAGGTGGGTAAACTGAGGCTCAGAGAGATCAGTGGAGTCATCTGAGAGAATGTGTTTGATGCATGTTCCCTGCTGGGCACTTCCTCTCTCATCTAATCCCTGAGGCCAACCCTGTGGGGTGAGTATCATTCTCCCCAATTTATAGAGGCAGAAACAGCACCAGAGAGGGGAAGGGACTCACCCAAGGCAGGAGATCCCGAGGGCTGGTCTGGATCCTTTCCCCAAGTGCTTAATCCCACAGTTCACCAGGCCCTGAAAGGCGCTAGGGGCTTCTATCTTAGCACAGAGCACTTCTGCCAAGGTCGGGGCAATGACCGAGGGGGCAGGAGGCCTGTATGCTTTGTGAGGACTCTGCCGTGGCACCACCGTGAGATCTGAGCTTTCCCCTCACCTGGGCAACTGGAATGAGCTCTAGCCATCCCTGGCTAAATGGGGTTGTGGCTTGTAAACTGTAAAGTCCTGTGCAATGTGCAGGATGGTGGAATAGCATCCGTGTACTGCCCCACACTGCAGTCTAGTAAGTCTCTTGACATGAGTCACCCTGTCTAAGCCTCACCTGTGAAGGGGCAGCATTAAGCTGAGGGGGGAGGTGGGGGGAAGAAAGGGGACAGTGAAAGGCAAGGAACCCAGTTAGTAGAGTACCCAGACAGCCTCTCCCTCCCGCACAGCTCTCCACCTCCACCCAGTCCCCCATCTCCACCCAAAACAGCTGGGTTCCCCAGCGAAGCTCCCTGGAAACCGGGAGGCTGACTTCTTCGCCTACTGCAGAACCACCTGAGGCCACCTGGCAGGTGAATCGGTGGCCTCTCTCCTGGGCTCGCCTGCCTGACTCCTTAAGGCTGTGCTGGTCTGGCCTGGGTCACACACCCTTTGGAATCTGGCTTCTTAAGCAATGTCCCCTAAGGCCAGGCCTGAGCCTCCGCAGGCCCTCTGAGAGGGAGCTGGCCTCCGGGGCTCCCCCACCCAGCAGCTGTGACCTCCCACCCCGGATCCTGGCTCCTCTCTCGCCAGCTCTACTCTGGGCATCGAGCTGCCCTCTCTCTTCTTTTTGGTCTCTCTGAAACCTTTCTCTTTTCTTCAATATCCTCTCTCCCTCCACCCCTTGCCAATGTAGTCACTGTTTCTCTTTCCTTCTCTTTTGTCTCTCGAACTCCTTTTTCTTTCTATCTTAGTTCATATCTGTTCAGGGAAAGCCTCTGTCTGTCTCGGCCTCTCCTTTTTTCCTTTTCACTGTTTATTCTTCCCTCTCTCCTTTACCTCTCCGTTGCTCTACTTCTCTGCCTTTTTCTGAGTCTGTTTCCTCTCTCCATCTTTCTCTCCATCCCTCCCGCCCTGCATCTGCCTCTCTCTCCATCTCGCTGCTGTGTCCAGCTCTCTCTCTCTCTCTGTCCCTCTCTCTTACTCATTCCTTCCTCGCCATCTGCGGATCTCCCCGGCTCCGTGTCCCCTGCCGCGCCCCGCGCTCCACTCACTGGCCAAAGCGCCCGCGGCGCGGAGCAGGGCCAGCCGGGCCAGTGCGCAGAGCAGGAGCCGCAAGGTGCCGACCCGGCCGAGCGCCCCGCTGCCTCTGCATGCAGCCGCCGTTCCCGGATCGCGCCCTGCCCGCCCGGGAGGAAACGCCCTCAGTCCGAGCCAGAATTCCTGGGCGGCTCTGGGCTTTCTGGCTCCAAAGAACCCGCCTCCTCTAGAGGCCCCTGGGCACCCCGTGGGCAGCGCGGAGGCCACAAACCCCCGGGAGCTGAGGCACCAACGTGCCACCCGGGCGCCTCCAGAGTAAGGGGCCGCCCCGGAGTCCCCGCGCCTCCGGGGGGCCCGGGAGGAAGGGGAGGGGTTGGGCGAGGTCACGGGCTCAAGGCGATTGAGGCTGGGGTCAGGGGTTTGTTATGAGCCCGTTTCACAGGCAGGCAGACTGAGACTCGGAGAGAAGTGTCTTCCTCGGCATCATTCTCAGCCATGGCACAAGATCTGAACCCCCGTCTCCTGGGAGTGTGGAAGCGTTTCTCTGGCTACCAAGAACAAGAAATTAATTCTAATTACACGGAACAGTGTCTGGCCCTAAGAGGGAGACCCAGAAACTCACTGCTCCGGTAAGGGAGTGACAGCAATGTGAAAAGGTACTTTTCAAAAAAAAAAAAAAGGTAAAATCGTGACTCTCGTAAAGATATGAAATTAGCATATACTAAAGGTTTTATTTAATTCATTATTAATGAGGGGACAAGTAAGATGGTACAAGCAGTCCAAAGTTTAGAGCATAGTAGTGGAAACTTCCCCTAGGGGACACGCCCATCCAACAAGTGCAACAAGAAATTAAGTTTTTGTGAAAACACCAAGCAAAAAAAGCCGCAGCTCTAACTTCTCTGCTTCAGAGCCCTGAGGGCCTTGCCTGGCTGTAAGAGGAATGCACCAAGCCTAGCAGAATGCCTTTGTCCATCAGGGGTCCCCATTGGGGTTCACTGGAGCCCTTGCACATCAGGGCTGCCTCTCTGCCTTCTGTGTTCCTGGCTGTGGCTGTGCAATTGTCCAAAACAGTCACCACGCTAACCAGTGATCCAGTTCTCACTCCCTCCTCCAGAGCAAGCTAATAGCCTCGGATGAAGAAATTCTGGTTCTAAGCCCAAGAATCTGAGACAGACTCAGATCTAAATCTTTTTAAAGCCTTCAAGGAGATTATGATGCCCACATGGGCTGGCTCAGAAGAATTTATTTCAGGAATGCCAAGAATTTCTCGTGCGGGTGGTAGGACATTCCTTGATAGTTTAGCCAGGTGGGAAGTTGTCAAAGAACTGCCAAACCCATAAGGATTCTTGTAGCTCAGAGCCAGTGGGCTACCTTATGTTTTGAATTTAAGATTAAGGAAAAAATATATATATATACAATGCATTCTTGTTGTGGTAGAGCATAAAGTAATTAAGTATACAGAGTAAAACATGAAAGTGTTTTCTGTTACGAATTCCCTCTGTCCAACGATTCAGGTCCAGTCCCCTTGGCTTGGAAGGTTCTGCCTGTTCCACATCTATGCACTCCCCATCTATCTAATGTACATTCAGACACAAATGTATACACATGAGATCAAATCATAGATATTTTGAAAATTTGCTTCCATTCATGTTTACCTAGTCATAACATTAAATCTTGGCTGGGTGCAGTGGCTCAAGCCTGTAGTCCCAGCACTTTGGTAGGCCAAGGTGGGTGAATCACCTGAGGTTAGTAGTTTCATATCAGCCTGTTCAACATGGTGAAACTCCGTCTCTGCTAAAAATACAAAAAATTAGCAGGGCATGGTGTTGGGCACCTATAGTCCCAGCTACTCTGGAGGCTGAGGCAGGAGAATCCGTTGAACCCAGGAGGCGGAGGTGGCAGTGAACCAAGATTGCACCACTGAACTCCAGCCTGGGCAACAGAGCAAGACTCCGTCTAAAAAAAAAAAATCTTGGAGATCAGTCTATGTGAGTACAGATAAATCCACTTCATTCCTTTTAAGAGTTACAAAATATTCGATGGCTGGATGCAAGCAGCATTATTCATCCAAACAGTCCCCTATTCACGGACATGTAGATTGCTTCCTTTTTCTCTCCAATATAAAGTAAGCTTTAATAAACATACCTTTGCATATATTTTTATGTGCATAGTACATATTCATGTGCTTCTGAAAGGCTGGAAGAGGAATCATTGCATCAAAGGGCCTTTTACATTTTGCCAGATAGGCCAAAAACTGTTCCCCAAATTGTCACTAAACCCACAGGAGGGACAGGGGTCTTCAAGCGCTGTTCCAAGGTGCACACCAGTACTTGTTTAGTCTAGGTAGGAATTAGGCTGCAGGGGGCACCATTTACATAAAATACTTCTGGATTGGAGCTACCTGAAGTGTAAATCTAGCGGTCACTTACATTCTCCAACACTGGATATTTATCATTTAAAATTTTGACAGCTTGATGATGGAAAATGTTACCTTGTTATTTTTATTTACATGCTATTTATGATGAGTGAGGTTAAACTTTATTTGCCTCTTCAATTACTTTTTTCTATTTTCTTCCCTTTCCTTTGTATACTCTGATTATTAATGCAATGCCTGTTATATATGTTGGCAATGTCTTCCTCCAGCCTTCCATTATCTTTAAGTTTCTTGGTGGTCTTTCATTGTTCAGAAGTTTTAAATATTAGGTAGCCAAATCTCTCAATATTTTCCTTTATGGCTTATGGAGTTTACAACTTTCTTATGATTCCTTGAATCAAGACTGTAAAGATATTTTTCTATGTTTTCTTCAAATAGTTTTAAGGTTTTTCTCAAGGTCTAATGTCTAATCCATCTAGAATTTTTATGTGGTTGCAAGGAAGGACTCAAAGTTAAATTTTTCCCTAAATGTATATCTAAATGTCTTAATTCTCTTTATTGCATGATCCATCCTTTTGCCACTACTTTGAACATAAAGTAGTTTGCTAGCTGCTCATTTCCAAAGGGAGTTCTGGGAAAATCTCTATACATCATGTCTGTCACAAGGTCAAGGAAACAAAAATACAAAATAGACTTATAATTTCAATAAATACTGAAACCATGTTTGATGAAATTAAACAGCTCGAACACCTGGGCTCAAGTGATCCTCCTGCCTCAGCTTCCCAAAGTGCTGGGATTGTAGGAATGAGCCACCATGCCGGGCCAACTACTTTTGTCTTAAATAGTTCCTATGTACATACAAGAAAAAGGAGAAATGTATTCTTTATTAAATCAGGAATGAGGTAAAGATGCCATTATTGGTCAGGCATGGTGGTTCACGCCTATAAGCCCAGCACTTTGGGAGGCCAAAGTGGGAGGATCACTTGAGCTGAGGAGTTCAAAACCAGCCTTGGCAACATAGCATGACCCCCATCTCTACTAAAAATTTTAAAAAAAAAACATTAGCTGGGCGTTGCACACGCCTGTTACTGGGCAGGCTGAAGCAGGAAGATGGCTTAAGCCTAGGAGTTTGAGGCTGCAGTGAGCTATGATCATACCACTGCACCCCAGCCTGGGTGACAGAGTGAGACACTGTTCTAAAAAATAAATAAATCATTTAAAAATTAAAAATTAAACTAAAAAATAAAAAAGATGCCACTATCAACAAGTGTTAGGCCGGCCGCGGTGGCTCACGCCTGTAATCCCAGCACTTTGGGAGGCAGAGGCGGGTGGATCACTTGAGGTCAGGAGTTCAAGATCAGCCTGGCCAACATGGCGAAACCCTGTCTCCACTAAAAATACAAAAACTAGCCAGGCATGGTAGCACACACCTCTAATCCCAGCTACTAGGGAGGCCAAGGCAGGAGAATTGCTTGAACCCCGAGGGCGGAGGTTTCAGTGAGCCAAGATCGTGCCACTGCACTCCAGCCTGGGCGACAGAGTGAGGCTTTGTCTCAAAAAAGAAAAAAAAAGAAAAAAAATTAAGATAAGTGTTTGGAAATCAATTTATTTCCAACAGAAACCAGCCCAAACATGTAAAGGGAAACTCCTGGGCAAAATGATAGTATGGACCCAGCTAACAAATCTCCTCCTTCCAGTGTTCTCTAAAGTGGCCAGTGAAATTAAAGATAGGGGAGAGTGGCATCAGTGGCAGGAACTAGAGAAATATGCCAACCATATGCCAGGCCGCAAAGCAAGGGGGTAGCCAGTTGGATCTAATAATACCTCTTATTATTTATTATTGTTCTATTATTTGCTAAACTTCTCTGAACCTGGTATTGTGCTAAGGCTGTATATGCATTATGCTATTTAATCCTTGCGTCAGTAAACCTATCAAGTAGATATCCTTATCCCCATTTTAAAAAATAAGATCTATTAAATGTATTTGATTCAACGGTAGAGGGTGGCACATCCCAGTTTGGAAGCTGGATAGATCTGATTCCAAAGCTCATGGTCCTCAGCATGATTAGGCCTCTTGACTCTCAAGTCCCAGGAAAGGCACTAAATAGAGAATCTGGAGAAGCATAGAGGTGAGAAAGGAACAAATGGGATATGGGGGGCGCAGAGGGGCAAGCCCTGTGAAGCTGGGGGAGAACGCTCATAACCACCTGCATGAATGAAGGGCCCTAATGTGCAGACGTTTCTCTTTCACTTAATGCTTCCGTGACCTCATGATCCACGCAGATTGTGACGAGACGTGCCAGGGCCATGGAAGCATGGAGAATGTGAGGCTTGGAGAAGTTAGGAGGTGCCCCAGGGCGCACAGAGACTAGTTACGGATTTGGGGATTTGCTCCAGGCACCTGTGCTGCCTCCACAGGCGATGCTCTAGGATGTGCATAGGTCCTCCCAGCCTGGCTGGGCCAGGGCACAAGTGGTGGAGAGTCTGACAGGGGCTTGCTCTCCCAACCCACACCCAAAGGCAAAGGGCCAAAGGAAACAGGAATTAGGGGCTAGTCATCTCTCTGGGGAGAGACACGCGGTGAGAGGACAGCCCAGTTAAAAGAGCCTCAGTGACTGGGAGGGCCTGAGCTGTACAAAGCCTCCTTCTCTTCTCCCTTTGGCACAAGAGAGGATTTCCAGAGATACCAGGAAGACCCACACCAGGAGAGCTGTCAGTGAGTGCTGGGCAAGGCTAGCCTACTCTCTACACAGATGGACAGGGGCTACTAACCCAAGGCACAGAAGTTACAGCCGGAGAAAGTGAGCCAGTGAAGTGTGAATGTGGATGTCTCTGTTAGGGGAAGGAAAAGGAGGGGGCGACTCAACGGGTTGAGATTTAAGTTTTTTGAGGTTAGATGCAGTGGCTCACTCCTGTAATCCTAGCACTTTAGGAGGCTGAGGTGGGAGGATGGCTTGAGTTCAGGAGTTCAAGACCAGCCTGGACAACATAGCAATACCCTGTCTCTATAAAAAAATTTTAAAATTAGCCAGGCATGGTGGCACACACCTGTAGTCCCAGCTACTCAGGAGGCTGAGGTGGAAGGATGGCAGGAGCTCGGGAAGTTGAGGCTGCAGTAAACTATGATTACACTGCTGCATGCCAGCCTGGGTGACAGAGTGAGACCCGTCTCAAAAAAAGAAAATGGAAGTTTTTGTTTCTTTTTTTTTTTTTTTTTTTTTGGTTTGCAAGTTTTATTCAAGAACTCGTACAAAACATTACAGATAAATGGAATTTAATCCTTGTCTTCTTCCTCTTCCTCGTCCTCGTTAATTTGGAAGTAACGTAATTCATAACTCTCTTTGCTGTTAGCAGCTATGCAAACCAATCACGTAGATTATTCTTCAAAATTTTTTGGTGTGATATTTCAAATAACTTTTGGAAAAAGGCACCTCAGATGTCACGGTGATCTTGCTCTTGCTGCTTTCAATGGTCACCACCCCTCCACCAAGTTTCCCAGCTTTTCAATTCACTTTGATGCTCTCTTGCAAAAACTGCTCGAAATTGGCAGCGTCCATGATTCCATCTTCCATGGGGTGGGTGCAATCAAGAGTGAACTTCAGAACCTGCTTCTTCTTTTGGCCCCCCTTCACCACAAGCTTTTTCACGGGTGCCATGGCAGCAGTGGAGGCAGAAAGAGAGCTGTTTCTTTTAAAATTGTAATTAATTTTATAAAGTTTCAGTAGCTTTGGGGTTACAAGTTATATTTGGTTACATGAATGAATTGTATAATGGTGAATTCTGAGATTTTAGTGCACGCACCACCCAAGTAGTGTTCATTGTATCCAATATGTAGTTTTTTATCCTAGACTCCCCGCCCTTCCTCCCCCTTCTGAGTTTCCAGGGTTCATTATATCACTCTGTATGTCTCTGTGTCCTCATAGCTTAGCTCTTACTTGTAAGTAAGAACATATGGTATTTGGTTTTCCATTCCTGACTTACTTCACTTAGAATAATGGTCTCCAACTCCATCCAAGTTGCTTCAAAAGACATTATTTCTTTCCTTTTTATGGCTGAGTAGTAGTCCATGGTGTATGTATACCACATTTTCTTTATCCACTCATTGCTCAAGGCACTTAAGATGGTTCTGTACCTTGCAAATTATGAACTGTGCTGCAATAAGCACAACCCCTTTAATCTGCCCCCTTTCTTACATGTGGCCCTGAATCCTCCCAGGTAGGAGAAGATGTAGGAAGATGGGAAGGTCTACTTGGTACAGGGAGAAGCCAAGTGTAGAGTGAGGGTGGAGGTGTAATACTAAGAGTTATGACCAGGCATGGTGGCTCACACCTGTAATCCCAGCACTTTGGGAGGCAGACGTGGGCAGATCACCCGAAATCAGGAGTTTGAGACCAGCCTGGCCAACATGGTGAAACCCCATCTCTACTTAAAAAAAAAAAAAAAAAAATACCAAAAAATATAAAAATTAGCCAGGTGTGGTTGGCACACATCTGTAATCTCAGCTACTTGGGAGGCTGAGGCACCAGAATTGCTTAAACCCAGGAAGCGGAGGTTGCAGTGAGCTGAGATTGCACCACTGCACTCCAGCCTAGATGACAGAGCAAGACTGTCTCAAAAAATAGTAATAATAAATAATAATAATATTGGCTGGGCGCAGTGGCTCATATTGTAATCCCAGCACTTTGGGAGGCCAAGGCAGGTGGATCACTTCAGGTCAGGAGTTCGAAACCAGCCTGGCCAATATGGTGAAAACCCGTCTCTACCAAAAATATTTTTTTAAATGAGCCCGATGTGGTAGCACACACCTATAATCCCAGCTACTCCGAAGGCTGAGACAGGAAAATCACTTGAACCCGGGAGGCAGAGGCTGCAGTGAGCAGAGATTTTGCCACTGCACTCCAGTCGGGTGACAGAGCAAGACTCTGTCTCAATAATAATAATAATAATAATATTAACAGTTGTAATACCAATAGTTATAGTTCTAACAGCCAACATTAATGATTTTGACTTCATGTCCAACCTGGTGTGAAGGAACTACATAGCCTGTTTTGTTTTGTTTTTTTCTGATTTGTAAAAATTTTATTATAGATTTATTTTTTCTGATTAAAATATTTTTAATTTTTATGGTTACATAGTAGATGTATAAATTTATGCGACACATGAGATGTTTTGATGTGGGCATACAATGTGTAATAATTACATCAGGGTAAATGGGGTATCTATCACCTCAAGCATTTATCATTTCTTTGTGTTACAAACATTCCAATTGTACTCTTTTAGTTACTTTTTTTTTTTTTTTTTTTTTTGAGACAGAGTCTCGCTCTGTCACCCAGGCTGGAGTGCAGTGGTACAATCTCAGCTCACTCAAGCTCTGCCTCCCGGGTTCACGCCATTCTCCTGCCTCAGCCTCCCAAGTAGCTGGGACTACAGGCGCCCACCACCACGCCCACCTAATTTTTTGTATTTTTAGTAGAGACGGTGTTTCACTGTGTTAGCCAGGATGGTCTCCATCTCCTGCCCTCGTGATCCGCCTTCCTTGGCCTCCCAAAATATTGGGATTACAGGCGTGAGCCACCGCGCCCGGCCTCTTTTAGTTACTTTTAAGTGTACATAGAAAAGGTACGGTAAAAATAAAAAGAAAAAAACATAAAAATGTGCAATAAATTATTATTGACTATAATCACCCTGTTTTGCCATCAAATAGTAGATCTTTTTTATTTTAACTATATATATTGCAATAGTTTTGGAACAGGTGGTTTTTGGTTACATAGATAAATTTTTTTTTTTTTTTAATTATACTTTAAGCTCTGGGATACATGTGCAGAACGTGCAGGTTTGTTACATAGGTACACACATGCCATGGTGGTTTGCTGCACCCATCAACCTGTCATCTACATTAGGTATTTCTCCTAATGCTATCCCCCGCCCAGCCCCCCACCTCCTGACAGGCCCCAGTGTGTGATGTTCCCCTCCCTGTGTCCATGTGTTCTCATTGTTCAACTCCCATTTATGAGTGAGAATATGCGGTGTTTGGTTTTCTATTCTTGTGTTAGTTTGCTGAGAATGATGGTTTCCAGCTTCATCCATGTCCCTGCAAAGGAAATGAAGTTCTTTTCTCTTTTGTTTTTTTTTTCCCCCCCATAATCTTAGGTCTCACTCTGTTGCCCAGACTGGAGGGCAGTGGCATGATCTCAGATCCCCACAACCTCTGCCTCCCAGGCTCAAGCGATTCTCCTGCTTCAGCCTCTCGAGTAGCTGGGATTACAGGCATGCGCTATTATCGCCCAGTTAATTTTTATATTTTTAGTAGAGACAGAGTTTCACCATGTTGGCCAGGCTGGTCTCAAATTCCTGACCTCAAATGATTCACCCACCTTGGCCTCCCAAAGTGCTGGGATTACAGGTGTGAGCCACCACACCCAGTCAACATGGGTGAGTTATTTAGCGGCAATTTCTGAGATTTTGGTGCATCCATCGCCTGAGCAGTGTGCACTGTATTCAGTGTGTAGTATTCTATCCCTCACCCCCTCCCACACTCCCTTTCCCCAGTCCTCAAGTCCATTATAGCATTCCTATGAATTACATCCTCATAGCTTAGCTCCCACTTACAAGTGAGAACATATGATCTTCGGTTTTTCATTCCTGGTTACTTCACTTAGAATAATGGTCTCCACCTCCATCCAGGCTGCTGCTAATGCTATTATTTTCTTCCTTTTTATGGCTGAGTAGTATTCCATGGTTATATAGCCTATTTTTCAGTTAATCTTGGCTGCTACCCTATGCGATGGGTTCTGTGCTTATCCCAGAGCTTAGCAATAGCAGTTTTCCAACCAGTGTCTTTTGAATTGATAAATCTACATTTAGAAGAGGAGGAAACTGGCCTAAATCGAGGGTCCAGCAAAAGAACTCGGCCACCCATTGTGCCTGGTGTCCATGTACTCGGTTTTGAGATATTTTTGCGGCAGATTCGTATTGCTAAGTGTCAATTCAGTTCACTGTGAAATCCATGGCTATTTCCTGAAAATGCATCAAGCTCTGACTCCTGAATTCCTTTTGGGTTCGGCGGGTAGAAGTGGCTTGTCATTTCCCTTGAGCTCTTTGAGAATTTTCTCTGCAGTGCCCCCTAGGGGATGATCTTCATTTGGCTTCTTGAGGTGAGAGTCGGAGTAAAATATAAACTGTGAAGATATTGCTTGGCTGACTGTCCAGAGCATTTCTGAGTTCGTATCTCTCAGTAAGGGAGGCAGAGGAATTGAGTTCAAATTGTGACTTTGTCCTTACTGGTGGTGTAGCTTCAGGCAGTTCACCTCCTCTCCCTGAGCCTCACCAACGTAGAGGGAGTAATAATAACACCTACGGTCACAGCAGAATGTGAACTCTCTTGCTCCCTGCCTCTAACCTGCTTTCCTGGGCCTGTCACTATGGTTTTGTTGTGTTGTTGTTGTTGTTGTTGTTTTTGGGGTTTTTTTTTTTTCGCTGTATGTACTTGCAAGTTATAAGTCTCCTGAGGGCACAAAAGGGTTGTGAGCAATACCAGCTAGGCCTGCAGAGGCTCTGGAGGAGGATCAACGTTTCCAGGAGAGATGACTGGTGACCAAGGAAGAGCCGGCAGCTAACTCTGCTTCCTGAAGGGGGTGTAAAGTAAAGGCCCCACGACAGGGTCTCTGAACATGAGTAAGAGTTTTCTAAGCAGTGCCTCCGGCATGCCATGGAGATTGATGGAGATGAGTGGGTGACAGGAGAGTGGGCGGTAAATCTGGGGGAAATTTTGGTCAGATTATGGAGGTCCTTGAATACCGCTCTCAAAAGAGTAACCCTTCATGCTGTAGGCAGAGGTGCCAGCAGGGTTTTTGGCTGAAGAATTACACAATCCCATCTAATTCCCTCTTTCTTTTTCTTTTCAAGTCTTTTTCCTTGGAAGTAATTTTGAGTTTACAAAAAGAGTACAGCAAATTCTTGTATAACCTTCACCAACCTCCCCAAATATTAATATCTCACATAGCTACAGAATTATCAAAGCCAGGAAATGAACATTAATGCAATACTGTCTGTGAATCTACAGACTTTATTTAGTGTGGCCAGTAGCCCCACTAACATCCTTTTTCTGCTCCAGAATGCAATCAAGGGCTGCACGTGGCACTCCACTGCCGCGTCTCAGTAGGACCCTTCCATCCAGAGCAGCTGCTCAGTCTTTCTCCTCCTCTCATGATTTTGACAGTTTTGAAGCGTCCAGGCTATTTTTGTCTTTCATAACCATGACACTCTTGAAGAGTACTGGCCAATTATTTTGTAGAATGTCCTCCAACTTGAGTTTGTCTAGTGCTTTCTCACAATGAGAATGAGGTTTTGTGTTTTTGGTGAGAACGCCACAGAAGCGAGGTTATACCCTTCCCCGTGCATTATGGCAGGAGGCACATGTGATATTGCCTCATCCCATTACGGGACATGTTAACTTTGAGACATGATGTGGGAACGATTTCTCCATTGTAAAATCCTATTTTTCCTTTTGAACTTGATGAGTATCTCATGAGGAGCTATCTTGGACACTATGTAAATATCTTGTTGATCATCATACTTTCACCCACCAATTTTGGCATTCATTGGTGATTCTTGTCTGTAATATTCATTCATTACCACTGTGTTTACCAACAGGTGATTTTTCTACGTTCATAATTCCTTCTCCATTTATTAATTGTAATTCAGCAGTAAGGAAGAGCTGTCCCTTTTCTCCCAATTACTTATGCAATTATTTCAGTATAGACTCGTGGATATTTAGTTTATTCTACCAGTGATAATCCATGACCAACATCATTCGTATCATTGTTGCAATTGTCCTAGGTACGGCCAATGTAAGCATCTTCAAGTTACCCCTTGTGTTTGTCTGAAATGCCCTTATTCTATTTTGAGCACTTCCTTTCTGACACAAGATGTTCCAGGATTATTTTATAATTTCACTGACCCTGCCCTGTACTTAATCATTTCTCCAAAGAACTCTGCTTCCTTTTTTGAGGGAATGGTATTTAGAAACTAAGATCTGGGTGCTGGATGTCCTCATTGTTACTGGGGTGTCACTGCATCTAGGCCCTCTCAGCAGACAGAGCTAGGAAATATGGGTTACCAACTCTGAAACTGTATGATGGGTATTCTGAGATTCAGCAAATAAGTAAATATATTGTATTTAGTGGGAGGTAGGCTTTTCACTGTCAAAGAAAGAACTACAAATAAAAAGGGAAGGGCAAAGTGAACCCTGTTGTGTTACATTAGAACCAGAGGCATCAACATGAGCTCCTGATTTTTAATGTATTTACAGATTGACAGATATAGAAATGAATATGACCTGGCAATTCCATTCCTAGGCATATACCTAGCAGAAATGCATGGTCATAAAAAAACATGGACAAGAATGATCAAGCTGAATGTGGTGGCTCACGCCTGTAATCCCAACACTTTGGGAGGCTGAGGCGGGAGGATCACTTGAGGTCAGGAGTTTGAGGCCAGCCTGGCCAACATGGTGAAACCTTGTCTCTACTAAAAATACAAAAAGTAGCTGGGTGTGGTGGTTTGTGCCTGTAGTCCCAGCTACTTGGGAGGCTGAGGTAGGAGGATGGCTTGAGCCTGGGAGTCAGAGACTGAAGGGAGCCGAGATTGTACCACTGCACTCCAGCCTGGCGAACAGAGTGAGACTCTGTAGAAATAAAGAAAGAGAGAGAGAGAGAGAGAGAGAGAGAAAGGGAGGGAGGGAGGGGGGAAGGAGGGGGGGAAGGGAGGGGGGGGGGAGGGAGGGGAAAAAAAAAAGGAAAAAAAAGAAAAAAAGACTGATCATAGCTGCACTATTACTATAGTCCTAAGCTGGAAACTACTCAAATTCCCATTGACACCAGACTAAAGAATGAATGACCGACCACTACATGCAACATTATGGATGAAAATACAATTGATGAAAGACATTTTCTCAAAAAATGCTGTATAATACCATTTATATAAAACACAAACAAGGCAAAATTAATCCACATCACAAGAACTCAGTATCAATTTCCTGCAAGAGAAACGAGGGGGATTTTTCTCGTAATGTTTGGTCATTTGGTCTGGGTGCTGGCTTCACGGGTGTGTTTAATTCTTAAAATGTATATACATTATCCATCAATACAAAGTTTTTAAAAATATTCATCTCCTTGCTCTAAGCCTCATTTTATATTCATTTCAACTCAGCTGCTGTAGGGACCCCATCAAATGAATAGAATAGGACTAACCTCTAAACCTGCTCTGCTTCTCTTCCCTTCCAGACTAGGATTGATATTTTCCTTCCAGGACTGGGACTCCTGTTTAATTGTCTTTTATTTCTCCTTCCTTTCTTTTTTTTTTTTCTTTTTTTTTTTTTTTTTTGAGACGGAGTCTTACTCTGTGGCCCAGGCTGGAGTTCAATGGCAATGTCGGCTCACTGCAGCCTCCATCTCCTGGGTTCAAGTGATTCTCCTGCCTCAGCCTCCCGAGTAGCTGGGATTACAGGCATGTGCCGCCACGCTTGGCTAATTTTTGTATTTTTTAGTAGAGGTGGGGTTTCACCATGTTGACCAGGCTGGTCTTGAACTCCTGACCTAAAGTGAGCCACCCACCTCGGCCTCCCAAAGTGCCAGGATTAAAGGCATGAGCCTCCGCACTTGGCTTCCCCCTGCTTTTCACAAGTTTGATTTTTTTCTTTTTCCTGTTCTTTTCTTTCCTTTTTGTTTCATTTTTCTTTTCTTTTCCTTTCATTTCTTTTCTCTTCTTTCTTTCTCTTTTCTTCCCTTTTTTTTTCTTTCTTTTTTTTTTTTTTTCAGGCCCAGGACTCTTGATGCAGTCCCACCTGCTGGTGTAGGGAGGGAAGAGATTATTTTAGCCCCACCCAACTAGGAGGCTGCATAGGTGTAGGGGAGGAAAGTAACTTGCCAGGGGCTGCCCTAGGTAGGAGATGGGGCCGTATTCCAGAGCTGTTGAAGGTTAATACCAGCTAATAGTCTTTCAGTTACTGCCCTCCAGGTATTCGCAACAAGGATTAAGGAAGAGAATTACATTCTAATGCAATAGGCTTCCATCATTTGTAATGAATTAACTTCCATTATCCTCATTGTTAAAAGATACATTTATTAAAAAGGATAACATCATCATCCTGGAGTGGTGGCTCATGCCTATAATAGCAGCATATTGGGAGACTGAGGTGGGAAGATCATTGAAGACCAGGAGTTCAAGACCAGCTTGGGCAATATAGGGCAACCCCCCTCTACAAAATAATGATAATAATTAGCCAGGCATGGTGGCTCAAGTGTGTAGTTCTAGCTACTCAGGAGGCTGAGTTCAGAGAATCACTTGAGCCCAGGAGGTCAAGGCTGTAGTGAGCCAAGTTTGCATCACTGCACTGAAGCCTGGGCGATAGATCAAGACCCTGTCTCAAAAAATAAATAAATAAAATAAAATAAAATCATAACTCTCAAATGGCAGATTATAACTGACTGAAAGGAGAAGTCGAAAAAGCTACATTTATTTGGAGCACAGGAAAGTTGAAAGAAATGCACCGACAGAGCTCAAGCCAGCTTCTTCCAAGGGGGGAAAGGAAGTCAACCGAACCTCTACTGGTAGGACTAAATGCATAGGTCTAGAGCCAAGAATTATTTTTCATTTCTATCAGTCATCTACATTTTACAAGCTGCAAAATAACACCCATGGAATCAAAAGCAGATAATGTGAAAGGGTGGACTATAGGCAATACTTAATTTTCCATTGAAAGAAAATTTTTCCTATACTTTCCCTCTCTTTTGATAAAAAAATAATGTCATCTATTCCCATGTAATCCAACAATAGTAACATATCATATACACCAG
This sequence comes from Papio anubis, assembly GCF_008728515.1. NCBI lineage: Eukaryota > Metazoa > Chordata > Mammalia > Primates > Cercopithecidae > Papio > Papio anubis. Next base: position 292,931 of record NC_044985.1, on the reverse strand, counting down.
TTTATTTCTGGCACCTCTCTTTTCAAATCCGTTGTGCTTTTTCAATGGTATTTCTGGGAAAGCTCAGCCATCATTCCTTTTATTTTATTTCACATTTAGGAATTTGTGGAAAGCAGAATCCAAACTTGTCAGGAGATTTGAACACTTAATGTAGGATCACAGGTGTCTGAGAAATAATACTTGCCTACCCATTTGTAAGGGACAATACAACATTTAAAAATAGGCCGGGCAGCCGGGTGTGGTGGCTCATGCCTGTAATCCCAGCAGTCTGCCAGGCCAAGGCAGGTGGATCATGAGATCAGGAGTTCAAGACCATCCTGGTCACTATGGTGAAACCCCATCTCTACCAAAAACACAAAAATTAACCAGGCGTGGTGGCACACGCCTGTAGTCCCAGCTACTCAGGAGGCTGAGGCAGAAGAATCACTTGAACCCGGGAGGCAGAGGTTGCAGTGAGCTGAGATCACACCACTGCACTCCAGCCTGGGCGACAGAGGGAGACCCCGTCTCAAAAAATAAAAATAAAAAATAAATTAAACAGGCAGGGCACAATGGCTCACTCCTGTAATCCCAACATTTTGGGAGGCTGAGGCAGGTGAATCAACTGAGGTCAGAAATTCAAAACCAGCCTGGTCAACTTGGTGAAACCCCGTCTCTACTAAAAATACAAAAAATTAGCTGGGCATGGTGGTGAGCACCTATAATCCCAGCTACTCAGGAGGCTGAGGCAGGAGAATCGCTCGCTTGAACCCAGGAGGCTAAGGTTGCAGTGAGCCGAGATCGCCTCACTGCACTCCAGCCTGAGCAACAAGAGTGAAACTCTGTATCAAAAAAAAAAAAAAAAAGAGAGAGAGAAGAAAAAGAAACCCTCCAAAAAATAAATTAAAATAAAAATAAAGATAGAGGCCGGGCACGGTGGCTCAAGCCTGTAATCCCAGCACTTTGGGAGGCCGAGGCGGGTGGATCACGAGGTCAGGAGATCGAGACTATCCTGGCTAACATGGCGAAACCCCGTCTCTACTAAAAATACAAAAAACTAGCCGGGCATGGTGGCGGGCGCCTGTAGTCTCAGCTACTTGGGAGGCTGAGGCGGGAGAATGGCGTGAACCCGGGAGGCGGAGCTTGCAGTGAGCCGAGATCACGCCACTGCACTCCAGCCTGGGAGACACAGCGAGATTCCGTCTCAAAAAAAAAAATAAAAATAAAAAAAAAATAAAGATAGAAAATAACATGATTGTAAACATGAAAATCAAAAAATTATTCCGGTAAAACACTGAATCTTTGCTATCTAGGTAGATTTACATAGAAAAAAAAGAATAACCCTTCATAGTATAGGTGAAGACAAACAACAGTAAACCAAGGAAACAAGACCATGAATATTAAACAAATTTTTTAAAGAATTTTAGTAAATTTAATAGAGTTAAAATGCATATGATGTATTTCGTATGCATTATGTATTATAAAATATTATATACTGTATATATTTTATATGATAAAGTGTATGGTGTTATAAAAGCAAACTTTTATGAGACCTTAAACACATGTCATAGCGTTTAACATATTTCAGACTCAAGTATATAAAATACCAGCCTGGCCAACATGGTGAATCCTCATCGCTACTAAAAATACAAAAATTAGCTGGGTGTGGTGGTGCATGCCTGTAATCCCAGCTACTCGGGGGGCTGAGGCAGGAGAATTGTTTGAACATGGGTGGTGGAGGTTGCAGTGAGCCATGCCACGACACTCCAGCCTGAGCAAGAAAGCTAGACTCCATCTCAAAAAAAAAAAAAAAAAAAAAAAAAATTCATGTCAGCATGCTCTTTTGCATTCTACAGTAAACTCACCCTTCGCTTTAGGACCAATCTCAAGGGGCCCATGAGGTCAGAACTAATTTCATAGTACTGCTGAGGTGTATTTATTGTACTTCATTCATTGTTGCTATTTTTAAATGAATCATTAAATAAGCTTTCTTAAAAGTTATGTTTTATAGCGTCCAGGTGTGGTGACTCATGCCTGTAATCCCAGCACTTTGAGAAGCCTATGTGGATGGATCACTTGAGGTCAGGAGTTCAAAATCAACCTGGCCAACATGGTGAAACCCTATCTCTAATAAAAATACAAAAATTAGGCAGGTGTGGTGGCAGGTGCCTGTAGTCCCAGCTACTCAGGAGGCTGAGGCATGAGAATAACTTGAACAGAGGAGATCTTTAGTTCAGTGAGCCGAGATCCCACCACTGGACTCCAGCCTCAGTGACAGAGCGAGATGCTGTCTCAAAAGAAAAATAATAATAATAATAATTATGTTTTATAGGTATGTGCTGAGAGGAATGAAAAAATAGTTTTTTAGAAAGTTATGTTTAAATGTTTAACAGTAAACTCTAATAGCTATAATCCACAAAAAAGTTCTTTGATGTCCTTATTATGTTGGAAGTGTGTAAAGAGGTTTCACCAAACCAACCAACCAAAAACAAATTGCCAAACCCCCTGCCCCAAACCTAATCTGAGTACTGCTGCTTTAAGACAAAGCTACAGGACTTTATTTTCCTTAAAAAACAGAAGTATAGCCAGGGGCAGGGGCTCACGCCTGTAATCCCAGCACTTTGTGAGGCCAAGGTGGGTGGATCACCTGAGGTCAGAAGTACTAGACCAGCCTGGCCAACATGGTGAAACCCCATCTTTACTAAAAATTAACCCTGTGTGGTGGTGGGCGCCTGTAATCTCAGCTACTAGGAAGGCTGAGAGAGGAGAATCGCTGGAACCCGCGAGGCAGAGGTTTCAGTGAGCTGAGATTGCACCACTGCACTCCAGCCTTGGAGACAGAGTGAGACTCTGTCTCAAAAAACAAAACAAAACAAAACAAAACAAAAAAACAGAAGCACACACGCAGTTGTATTTCTCTGAAACTATTGCTCTAAAGTATAGTGTCAATCACTCACATTAATGATAACCTTTAAGTAAAGGAAATTTTGTTTCATGGAGAACACTGGAAGTTGGATACTCGTAACTGTGACTGTCACTTAACGTATAGCAGACAAACAAAGCTCATGAATGCACAGTGACGCAACCCTCTGCAGCCATATGAATCCATTGTGGTATAACTTCTCCAAGTGGCAAAAAGAAACACGTTCATTAACAGACCCAAAGATGTAAACTCTTGGTAGCATATTTAAAAAGAAGCAAGGGTCGGGCCGGTGGCTCACACCTGTAATCCCAGCATTTTGGGAGGCCAAGGCGGGTGGATCACTTGAGGTCAGGAGTTGGAGACCAGCCTGGGCAACATGGCAAAACGCTGTCTTCACTAAAAATACGAAAATTAGCCAGGTGTGGTGGCACACGCCTGTAATCCCAGCTACTCGGGAGGCTGAGGCAGGAGAATCGCTTGAACCCAAGAGGCAGAGGTTGGAGTGAGCCAAGATTGCGCCACTGCACTCTAGCCTAGGCAACAGAGCAAGACTCTGTCTTAAAAAATAAAAATAGGCCAGGCGCGGTGACTGATGCCTGTAATCCAACACTTTGGGAGACCGAGGCAAGTGGATCACCTGAGATTAGGAGTTCAAGACCAGACTGGTCAACACGGTGAAACCCTGTGCCTGCTAAAAATACAAGAATTGGCCAGGCATGGTGGCGGGCACCTGTAATCTCAGCTACTCTGGAGGCTGGGGCAGGAGAATCGCTTGAACCTGGGAGGTGGAGGTTGTGGTGAGCCGAGATCATGCCACTGCACTCCAGCCTGGGCAACCGAGAGTGAAACTCCTTCTCAAATAATAATAATAATAACAATAAGGCCGGGCATGGTGGCTCACACCTGTAATCCCAGCTCTTAGGGAGGCAGAGGTGGGAGGATAGCTTGAGTCCAGGAGTTCAAGACCTGCCTGGGCAATATAGCAAGACCCTCATCTCCACAAAAAGGAAAAAAGAACTGCCAAAAAATAAAATAAAATAATAATAAATAATAAATAAAGAAGCAAAAGTATATACACTTAAATTATGCTTCATAATACATGTTTTAGTCTTTCATTTTTCCTAGAAATTATTTATGTACCCAGCAAATATTCATCAATTAAATGAGTACAAGGTTTTCAGTTACCTAAAGATCTTTGAAATTATTCTAAAGTGGACATACCATCATAGATAACTTTTTTTTTTTTTTTTAGACAGAGTTTCGCTCTGTCTCCCAGGCTTGGAGTACAGTGGCGCAATCTCGGCTCCTGCAACCTCCGCCTCCCAGGTTCAAGCAATTCTCCTGCCTCAGCCTCCTGAGTAGCTGGGATTACGCATGCGCCACCACGCCCAGCTAATTTTGTATTTTCAGTAGAAATGGGGTTTCTCCATGTTAGTCAGTCTGGTCTCAAATTCCCAAACTCAGATGATCCACCTGCCTCGGCCTCCCACAGTGCTGGGATTACAGGCATGAGCCACGGCATCTGGCCACAAAATTCTTAAATATGTTCCTCAACACGATAGGTGGAAAATTGTTCTCTTAGTACAGTAGGTTTTTTTGTTTTGTTTTGTTTTTTGTTTGTTCGTTAGTTTTAGTTTTTTTGTTGTTGTTGTTTTGTTTTGTTTTGTTTGAGATGGAGTCTCACTCTGTCACCAGCCGGGAGTGCAGTGGTGCGATCTCGGCTCACTGCAACCTCTGGCTCCTGGGTTCAAGCAGTTGTCCTGCCTCGGCCTCCCGAGTAACTGAGATTACAGGCACCCGCCACCATGCCCAGCTAATTTTTATATTTTTAGTAGAAAAAAGTCCCACTATATTGGCCATGATGGTCTCGATCTCTTGACCTCGTGATTCGCCCACCTCGGCCTCCCAAAGTGCTGGGATTACAGGCATGAGCCATTGTGCCTGGCAATTTTTTTAATTAAATAAATAAAAATAAAATGTCCAGGACTGTTTGTATTTCCTTTTCTGTAACCTAGATGTTTATATCCTTTACTTCTATTTACTCTTTTTGTGTCGGTAGGCTTCTTCCTATTGAAAATGGAAGCTCTTTCTGTGTTAGGGAAGTTCACCTCTGCCTGTGATATGATTGCAGATATATCTCGCACCTATTTCTCCCAGTTTTAGGATTGTTTTCTCAGTTTGCTTACAATAGTTTTAACACAGAACTTTTTTATATTTCTATATAGTAAAATTTGCCAGTATTTCCATTCATATCCCTTTATGACTTTTGTGGAGAACAGAGCTTTGGGCCCCAGCTGAGTGGCAAAGGGCACAGTCCCTCAGTGTGGAAGACCCACTGCAGGTGACCTTGATGCCAACAGGCGGCAGGCCAGGGGGATGATATTGATGACAATCTCCAACTACACTTGAAGATGAAGTGAGACATGGGGGTCTCACTTCAACAGGGTGAGAATGGATTGTCTCAGAAACCACTCATTTCTCCTTTCAGCAAACATTCTTTGTGAGGTCACCACAGTCTTTGCCTATGTTTTACAAATGTGATTGAGAACAGATGAAAGATCTGCCCAAAGTCACACTGGATTCTAAAGCCTGTTTCTAACTATGTCATCCTCCAGAACATGAATGTGTTTCTTACTCAGAGGTTGATCCCCACCAACGTGTGATCTGAAAGTACATATTGCTCATTAAAAAAAAAAAAAAAAAAAAAAAAAGCCAGGTGCAGTGGCTCATGCCTGTAATCTCAACACTTTGGGAAGCCAAGGTGGGTAGATCACTTGAGGTCAGGAGTTCAAGACCAGCCTGGCCAACATGGTGAAACCCTGTCTCTATTAAAAAATACAAAAATTAGCCGGACATGGTGGCAGTCTCCCAGCTACTCGGCAGGTTGAAGCAGGAGAATCACTTGAACCTGGGAGGCGGAGGTTGTAGTGAGTCAAGATGGTACCACTACACTCCAGCCTGGGTAACAGAGTGAAACTCCGTGTCCAAAACAAAACCAAAAAAAAAGCTTATGTGGGGAATGGGGTTGCTCGTTTCTGTCTGAGGTATAAGTTCATTTGTAATGCAGTGTTGAAATGATTTCTTCTCCTAAAAGTAGTTCTTGAGGGGGAAAAAAAAAAAGAAGAAGAGGAAAGAAACACTTGTGGAATTCTCAGTGCTGTTTGATCCTGAGTTCCCAGCAGGCCAGATAAGCAGACAGGACTGCAGAGGAAATTCTGCTGGGTGACAGCTGCAGCAAAGGTTAGTACATAACTGGGGGTCAATGTTAGTGAGGAAACTTGCCTCAAAGGAGTGGAAGTGTGGATTCAGGACCGACAAGAGGTGAGTTTCTTGTGGCACAGGGGTGAGGTTAGATTATAATTCTTACAATATCATAGGCAGAGAGTTTCATTTTGAATCGCTGCCACTCTTGGGAATCTCCAGTTTGCTGTATTGATGCATAGGCCTTGATGAGTCAATATGTATATTCACAACAGAAAACTGAGGGACTGTCCGATGTAAGTGACGGCAGTAATGTGATTTAGATAAAAACAAAACAGAACATCAGGCACTGGCCTGGAAGTGAGGACTCCAAGCGGCTGTTTCCCAACTGTGCCACTTGTTTGTTCTGTGACTTTGGGTAGGTAGCTTGCCGTTTCTGGGTGTTAGTTTTCGCCTTCTGTAAAATAAGGCTGCCCGTGAAGGGCTCAGAGCATTTGCGGCCCACGCAGCAGAAGGCAGCCCCTTTCTGCTGCAGGCCGTGGAAAGCGGCCTTGTTGGCAAGCCTGCCGTCTGCATTCCATGCTCAATTCCCTGCCTCAGAGGGAGATGGGTAGGAGGCAGGCACGTCACCTTGCACCCAGATCCCAGGCCAGCAGGAAGACGTGCCCTTCCCAGAACCCCGAGGCTGCTGACAGAATTGGGTGGTGATTAGGACTTGCTGGGGGCCACAGCAATCTGATTTCCAATCTCCATCTCTCTCTAGCTATGAGATCTTTGGTTAGTGCTGCCCTGATCTGAGTATCCTCTGTACAATGGGGATAGTACCCACTCCCCTTGCAGTTACTGAAAGGATCAAATGAGACATGTGTAAATGCTTAGAACAGTGCTGGGCACATATTACACACTCAATGCTATTTTTTATCATTGGCTTAATTATTGAAATCAAATATTAACCTCCTACCTAACGTAGGAATTCTCTCTACTGCATATCAGACAACTGACTATTCTCACTCTGCTTGAATGCTTCCAGCGACAGGGGACTCACTGCTTCTCCCAGTGAATTGTTTCACTAGTAGATAGTGCTTCTGAAATTTTATGGAATTTTAAAGCTGAGAGGAACCTTATAAATCAAGTGTAACTGCCTTATGAGAAAACCCAAGTTCAAGAGGTGAAATGAGACCGGGCATGGTGGCTCACGCCTGTAATCCCAGCACTTTGGGAGGCTGAAACGGGTGGATCACCTGAGGTCAGGAGTTTGAGACCAGCCTGGGCAACATGGTGAAACCCTGTCTCTACCAAAAATACAAAAATTAACTAGGCATGGCGGTGCATGCCTGTAATCCCAATCACTTGGAGGCTGAGCCATGAGAATCGCCTGGACCTGGGAGGCAGAGGTTACAGTGAGCTGAGATGGTGTGCCCAGCTTCCTCCTCCTCTTAAACTAACTCCTTATGGTGAGAAAACAGAAGACTCATGAGGTAGAAGTGTAATAATTTCCACATAAGAAATGAAATGGTAGAGTCCATTTTAAATATGTTTTTCACAGGTTTCTGTTTTCTGTTGCTATGACTGAATACCTGAGACTGGGTACTTTACAAATAAAAGACATTTATTTTTTACAGTTCTGGAGTCTGGGAAGCCCGAGGTTGAAGGGTCACATCTAGTCAGGGCCTTCTTGCCAATGGGGCCTCTGCAGAGTCCCAAGGCAGTGCAGGGCATCGCATGGCAAGGAGGCTCAGGACAGGTCATCACATGGTGAGGAGGCTCAGGACAGATGGCCAAACTGGCTTTTCTTTTTCCTTTCTTTTTTCTTTTTTTTTTTTTTTCTGTACTTCAGTGGGGGCAAACAATTTGGCTTTTATAACAGACTGACTCTTGTGGTAGCTAACTCTGTCCCTTATTAGTCCATGAATCCATGAATCCATGAATGAATGAATCCATTCATAAAGGACCTTATCACCCCCCAACGGCCCACTTCTCAACACTGCTGCATTGGGAAGTTCCCAACACATGAACTTTCAGGGACACATTCAAACCGTAGCAACAGGAAAACCTATTTCACTGGGAATAGATTAATAACGGGGAGTGATTTTATGCTACGGTCACCTCTGCAATTTACAATAGTTAGGCTGTGAACACATGGTACAAATGCAGGCCTTGAAATCTAGGTTTGGTTCCTACCACTCACTAGGTTTTTTTGTTTTTGTTTTTGTTTTTTACACTCACTGGTTCTGACAGTAAATGAAGTACTTAAAGGTACTTAATTCATTGGGCCCCAGTTTTCTCTTTTTTGGGGGGGGTTGGGGATGGAGTCTTACTCTGTCGCCCAGGCTGGAGTGCAGTGGCACGATCTTGGCTCATTGCAACTTCTGCCTCCCAGGTTCAAGCGATTTTCCTGCCTCAGCCTCCCGAGTACCTGGGGCTACAGGCGTGTGCCACCATGCCTGGCTAGTTTTTGTATTTTTAGTAGAGACAGTCTTGAACTCCTGACCTCAGGTGATCTGCCCACCATGGCCTCCCAAAGTGTTGGGATTACAGGTGTGAGCCACCGCGCCTGGCTGGCCCCAATTGTCTAACTGGGAAAAATGAGTTAGCAGCACCTACTTCCTAGGGCTTAAAGTGAGAATTAAATTAAAGAATACAAGCAAGGCTCTTAGCGTAACACCCAGCACATAGTGAGTTTTTAATTCATGTTTGATCTTCCGGTTATTAACACAGAAGCAATTCTGTGGCACTCCTGCAGATTCAAATGATATAATGGGATTTCATAAGGCATCCCTCCCTGGTCAAAGTGTGTTTTGCAGCAGGCATGACAGGACACCAGAACAACACTAGTGACACATTGAAAATTGAAATTTCATAATGTATTTATTTTCAGTTTCCTAGGAAATACTCTGACAGGCAGAACATACACCCACAAGCTTTCTGGCTGTGCAGATGTTAAAGCTTCACAAATGCTGTAACTACTGCCATTCTGTGTACACGTGCAACGTATTAATGCTGTACCTTTAGCCAATGGCAAGAAACCCCCTGGGTCAGCAGAGCGTTTACAATATTTGCACATTGCTATGGATATGGTATCAAAGACAGGTGCCAGTAACATGAACAGGATGTGGGGGTTTAAGGCAGTTAACAATTATAGATACTATTCTCACTCTTAATACATCATCCTTGGATAATCTATATGAAATATTTGGGAGGTGAGGCATGCTGTTGAGAACATTACTTTGGATGTTTCATCCAACACTGCTGACAGACAGCTTGGTGAAATATCGAGGTGTCCAGGGACCTAGGTTTGCCACCAAATTAGCTAGCTGTGTGACATTGGTGGTCGCCTTCCTTCACACGCCCTAGTTCCCCCCATGGCGGGAGTTGAGGGAGGAGATTTCTGTCGTCCCTTCCAGCATTCTGATTGCAAGCAGAGCTCAAACATGATTTCATCTCTTATCCTGTGTCGTTTAATGCAATTCTAGCTAAGGCGAGCAACATTAAGAGATTTTTGGAGGCATCCAAGACGAGCTATGCTAAGTGGCCCGCCTTTTTTTTGTGTGTGTGAGATGGAGTCTCGCTCTGTCACCCAGGCTGGAGTGCAATGGCCGGATCTCAGCTCACTGCAAGCTCCGCCTCCCGGGCTTACGCCATTCTCCTGCCTCAGCTTCCTGAGTAGCTGGGACTACAGGCGCCCGCCACCTCACCCGGCTAGCTTTTTTGTATTTTTTTAGTAGAGACGGGGTTTCACCGTGTTAACCAGGATGGTCTCGATCTCCTGACCTCGTGATCCGCCCATCTCGGCCTCCCAAAGTGCTGGGATTATAGGCTTGAGCCACCGTGCCCAGCCTGGGCTTTTTTTTTTCTACTGTTACCTGTCTTGTTCACATACCATGCAGATTCCAGTTGGCTCTCATGCTGTCTTGAAGACAGATTTCTTTCCACTCCAAGAGAGCAACATGGAATGTGGGCAACTCAGCTCTTGTTGAAAAATTGTCAAGATGTAAAGGAAAAATAATTTTTTTGTAAATAGAAACAATTATACATAGATTCTATTTTTATTCTTATGGTAGTTGCATCGAATTCCTCATTTCATGTTTATTCCAATTGCTTTCTTACATTTATTAGCATCTGTATTTCCCTTAATAATGCAGCCAGTACAGGCCAGGCACGGTGACTCACGCCTATAATCCCAGCACTTTGGGAAGCCGAGATGGGTGATTCACTTGAGGTCAGGAGTTCGAGACCAGCCTGGCCGATGTGGTGAAACCCCATCTCTACTAAAAATACAGAAGTTAGCTGGGCGTGGTGGCATGTGCTTATAATCCCAGCTACTCCGGATGCTGAGGCAAGAGAATCTCTGCAACCCAGGAGGTGGAGGCTGCTGTGAGCCAACATCACGCCACTGTACTCCAGCCTGGGCGACAGAGTGAGACTCCCTCTCAAAAAATAATAATAAAAATATAATAAAATAATGCAACTGGTTCAGCATTACACTCATGCCCACTTAATTTATTCCCCCCAACACTCATACACACATACATGTGCCACTGTGGAAGTTGTATAGAACAAGTATGATTTTAAACCAGGGTTGTTTCGAAAGCACTATTATCTCTCTTTTAATTTTTCTTTGATGACTCTCTACTTTCTTCTTCCCGTATGCCTCCTGAAGCATTGCCTGGGTTTTTTTCCTTTCATTTTTTGAGGTCTTCCTCTGAAAGTGTTTTTAATGTGGGTCTGTGTGTGGCAAGTGCTCTGAGCCCTTGAATGCAGGTGATTCTTCCCATCACTCTCTCCCATTTGTATGACAATTTGGCTGAATATAAAATTCTACCTTCAGGACCAGTGCAGTGGCTCACACCGGTAATCACAGCACTTTGGGAGGCTGAGGCAGGTGGATCACCTGAGGTTGGGAGTTTGAGACCAGCCTAGCCAACATGGTGAAACCTCCTCTCCACTAAAAATACAAAAATTAACTGGGCATGGTGGCAAGTGCCTGTAATCCCAGCTACTCAGGAGGCTGAGGCAGGAGAATCACTTGAAGCAAGGATGTGGAGGTTGCTGTGAGCCAAGATAGCATCACTGCACTCCAGTCTAGGCAACAGATTGAGACTCCGTCTCTAAATAAATAAGTAAAAAATAAATAAAATTCTACCTTCAAAATTACTGTCTCCTAATACTTTATAACTACTATGTAGTTACAGTTAACCATTATACTACAGTCTTCTAGCATCTCACGTAGCTACTTGATGGCTATCTCTTTGTCATTCATTTGGAGATGATCTGTTCTCCCTCTGAAAGCTTTTAGAGCTTTCTCCTTGTCTTTATTATTATTATTATTATTATTATTTTGAGAGAGGGTCTCACTCTATGGCCCAGGCTGGAGTGCAGTGGTGCATGATCACAGCTCACCGCAGCCTTGACCTCCTGGGCTAAAGTGATCCTCCTGCCTCAGCCTCCCAAGTAGCTAGGACTACAGGCAAGTGCCACCATACTAGCTAATTTTTATTTAATTTTTTTGTAGAGATAGATAGGATCTCAAAATGTTGTTCAGGCTTATCTCAAACTCCTGGTCTCAAGTGATCCTCCCACCTTGGCCTCCCAAGTGTTGGGATTACAGGCATAAGCCACTGTGCCCAGTCTCCTCATTATTTTTCTATATTATTATTTTTTACTTATTATTTTTAAGTTTTATAGTTGTACCTAGGAACTGATTTTTCCTTATCTCTTGTTGGCTCTTTATAAGTCCTTTCAGATAAGGTCTTTTTTTTGGAAATGTATCTCCATATTTGTTCAAGTATTTCTTCCGTTCTATTTTTACGTCTTATGCCAACTGAAATTATTGCTCAGGTGTTTGCACTTTTATGCTTATCATCCACATTTCCAAGGTTTTCTTCTCTATTTCATATGTTTCAGTCTTATTGAGACTGCCACAATCTTGTGTTCATATATTCTTTCTTCAACTATATCCATTCTAGTTCATTTGTCAAACTTGATAAATTTCCATTTATCAAATTCTTTAACTATTTTATTTTTTCTACCTAATATTTTCACTTAGTTCTTTTTTATGATGTCTTCTTCTTGCTGCATATTGCTAACCTTTTCTCCTATTTAAGGAGCAATTTTAGATTTTGGGCCCTTCTCCTTCAACATGTGTGATCAGATGATACGTGCTGCTTGTGTAGACTTTTCCTCCTCAACTGTCCAGTTATTTGGCCGTCGGCTAGTTTTCCCTTGGGAAAATGTTTGATCGTACCTACTGGGAGGGGCCTATGGCCAGCCTCATCTGCGTTGGCGATGTGAGGACTGAGAATCCAGGGATCATAGACCCCTCCGTGAATCCCTGTCTGAGGCCAGTCCACTAGTCACTCCTTTGGCTGGAGTTTTCACTTGTAAACCCTTAGGGGGAAATAAGACAGACTACAGTCCTGGCGATTTGGGAGGAAGCACTGTGGGGGAGCTACCTCAGGGCTGTCCCTGTCTATTTCTGTGGGGGAGCTACAGGGAGGCCATGAGTCCTATTTCTGTGGGAGTACCTGAGGCCTACAGGTCTGCTTCTCTTGGAGGAGCTACCTCAGGAGCCGTCAGGTCTGTTTCTACTGAGGGAACGCTACCACCTGAGGTGGTGCCAAGGTTTTGTTTCTCTTGGGAGGCTACCTGAGGCCGTGAGTGTCTGTTTCCCTGGGGGATCTACCTGAGGGCCGCGGGGGTGTGTTTCTGTGGGGAACTACCTGAGGAGCCGTCGAGTCTGTTTGCACTTGGGGAACTACCTGAGGGCCTTGGGTCTGTTTCTGTGGGGGAACTACAGAGGGCCCCGGTCTGTTCTGCTGAGGGGACACAGGGCCGCCAGGTCATGTTCTGTGGGGGAACTACCTGAGGGGCATGCCCAGGTCTGTTCAGTGGGGGACTACCTGAGGGCCATGGGTGTGTTTCTGCGGGGAGCTACCTGAGGGCCGCCCGGGTCTGTTTCTGCGCGGGAACTACCTGAGGGCCGCCCGGGTCTGTTTCTGCGCGGGAACTACCTGAGGGCCGTCCGGGTCTGTTTCTGCGGGGAACTACCTGAGGGCCGTCCGGGTCTGTTTCTGCGGGGGAACTACCTGAGGGCCGTCCGGGTCTGTTTCTGCGGGAGATCTACCTGAGGGCCGCGGGGGTGTGTTTCTGCGGGGAGCTACCTGAGGGCCGCGGGGGTGTGTTTCTGCGGGGGAGCTACCTGAGGGCCGTCCGGGTCTGTTTCTGCGCGGGAGCTACCTCAGGGCCGTCCGGGTCTGTTTCTGCGGGGAACTACCTGAGGGCCGTCGGGGTCTGTTTCTGCGGGGAGCTACCTCAGGGCCGTCCGGGTCTGTTTCTGCGGGGAACTACCTGAGGGCCGCCCGGGTCTGTTTCTGCGCGGGAGCTACCTGAGGGCCGCCCGGGTCTGTTTCTGCGGGGGAACTACCTGAGGGCCGTCCGGGTCTGTTTCTGTGGGGGAACTACCTGAGGGCGGTAGGTGTCTGTTTCTGTGGAGGAGCTACCTGAGGGCCGTCCGGGTCTGTTTCTGTGGGGGAACTACCTGAGGGCCCCCGGTCTGTTTCTGTGGGGGAACTACCTGAGGGCCGTCCGGGTCTGTTTCTGTGGGGGAGCTACCTGAGGGCTGTCTGGATCTATTTCTGTGAATTCTCTCCAATGCCCCCCGCAGAGTTTGTGTTGCTGATATAGGTGGACACTGCTCTGGGCACTGTTAACTGTCATGCTGAAGGTCAGGCTGATGACTGTCTCT
>NC_044985.1:260107-278984 GCF_008728515.1 Papio anubis | reverse complement strand
ACATATTCAAATGGCCAACAGTTGTGTAGAAAGCTGCTAAACATTACTATTCATCAGAAAATCGCAAATCAAAATCATAATGAGATAGCACTTTACAGCAGTGAGAATGGCTAATATCAAAAAGAAGAAATATGACAAGTGTTAACAAGGATGTAACAAAATATTTCTGTACAGTCTTAATAAGTTGTAAACTGGAAGAGTCATTATGGAAATTAGCATGGAGGTTATTTAAAAAAAATAGAACTATTGTACAATCCAGAAATTCCACTTCTGTCTATAACCAAAATAAAATCAGTATCTCGAAGAAATATCTGCACCCCTGTGTTCAATGCAGCATTATTCACAACTGTCAAGGATTTTTTTTTTTTTTTTTTTTTTTACAAACGACTTATCTGTAGATTCCAAATGAATAAGGAAAATGTGATATAAATAGACAACAGAACATTTTTCACCCATAAAAAAGAATGAAATTCTGCCCTTTCAACAACATAAGTGGATCTGGGTACATTATGCTAAGCAAAATAAGCCAGACACAGAAACACAAACACTGTGTGTTCTCACTTAAATGGAGAATCTAAAAAGGCTGAACTCACAGAAGCAGAGAGTACAATGGTAATGACCAGGTCTGGAGGTAGAAAGAATGATAAGGTGCTCAAAGAGTACAAACTTTCAGTTGTAAGATAAATAAGTTTTGGGGATCTAATGTATAGCTTTAAAATGTAGTTAATAACAGTGTTTTGTATGCTTAAAATTTGCTACAACAGTAGGAGACCTCAAGTGCTCTCACTACAAAAAACAACCATGTGAGGTGACAAAAATGTTCATCAACTTAATTGTATTAAACATTTTACAATATATACCTATCAAATTATTATAATGTACACAATACAGAATTATGCAATTTTTATTGGTCAAAAAATTAATGTTATGTACACATGCGTATATACACATAAGTGTATATATACAGGTATGTAAAACATATACATATATATCAATGACATATGTTGTTATGTATATACTTGTGTGTGTGTATATATATACACATACATATCAATGACACAGTCCTAGTAAGCTTCAAACTAAACAAGAGAAAATTATAAAATGATAACTATTCAAAAATCAGGAAACAAATGGGAATTTAATACACGCTCAGCAATGTTCAAAGTTCCTCTATGGTAAAGTACGTGTTTTAAATGTAGAAAGTAGATACATTAAATCATATTACAGTTTAGGAATTAGGCACAGAGTGTTTACAGTATTAGCCTCAATACATACCAAAAAACTTAAAATTTTGAAGTAAAATAACATTAGGTTTTATTATATGGGGCAGATGCTTAGTGTTCTGATAAAATTTTTGAGTATGAATTTCTATAGAATCACAATTGAAACCTTCATAGGATATGAAATTATAAAGCAGAAAACACACAATATCTGGATGTGGTGTTTCTGGGATTTCTAAACCAAATCCCAATATCTCCACTACTCTCACACATTTTAGACAAGATTCAAAATGGAAATTAGACAATGTTTAACATAGAGTTCCTTAAAAATCACAGATAGCCCCATGTCCTCAAAAGCAATAAAAGAGCAAGCAGCCAGGTCCTCCAGTCACTCGTAAGCCATGCAAAGGGCTTGATTTTCTTTGTAACCTGGAAGAATGATCTCTGAAGCGGAAGCCCAGTCCTAGAGAATTGAAGAGCTTGGGGCAGAAGATGTCTGTCTCTATATGAGAGCAAGAGAAAGAAACCAGAGCTTCTCAGAAACCATTTCCATTGGATTATAGCTTCTCAAACCACACTTTAAGATCTGGCTTTCTCCTTGACCTTTGGACATCTCATCTGTGTCATCTGCTTTATTCACTCCCACCTATTTGGATGTTTGGCTCCTATATCGTGTCTCCTCACACTCTGGGGCTTTTTCTTTTTCTCAAGGTAGGTGATAAGGTTTAGCTTAGAGAACAGCCAAGAACTCTATATTAGAAAAAGTAATATGACTTCTGCTGTGATTTTCCAATTACTACTTAGTACTGTGCTGAGTGGAAAAAACAGAACATTATAAAAGAGTCTAAAAATTTAATACCAAATTCTGTTTCCTCACAGAAACGTTATGATATTTTAAAACCTTTCTAAATTTGTGGGTCCTTAGCCCCACGACCCAGTGCTGCTGAATCAAACCTTGGTGGTGGTTGGCTGGGCATGGTGGCTCACACCTCTGATCGCAGCAGTTTGAGAGGCCAAGGCAGGCAAATCACTCAAGCCCAGGAGTTTGAGGCCAGCCTGAGCAAAATGGCAAGACCTAATCTGGGGGATGGGGGGAGCGGGGAAGGTGGTGGTAATAGGAGATGGTAATGCAATTATAAGGTGTGGACAACCATATTTTGTGCCTCTAAATTTCTGAAGTTACCACTAACCTAAATTTAAGGATACAGATCAACTGAAGAAAGAAAAAGATTTCTGTCAAGATGAACCCTCCTCGTGGGGGTCCGCAGCTGCAGCACCGCCAGGCAGCAGCATCCCACCTCTTCTGCCTGGCTGTAGCCCCACCGGGAGCCTGGCTCCAGCTGGGGAGCTGTGGCAGGTACTTGACCCCGAAGGCACAGGCGTGGGTTTCCTGCAGTCCAGGGTATCTTCCCGAATTACCTAATTCAATTCATTCATCCAGCGCTGCTGCAACTGTCCCAGCCAGGGGAAGGGGCAGCGGGTCCCACAGACGCCAGCCAAGACCTGCGCTCCAGAACCCGTGGGCTGCTTTCCCGGGGGAAGGACATTGTCTTCGCCCGCCACGAGGAAATCCGTCCCTGTGCACCCGGTTTCCCATTGCCACCGACTTCGTGTAAACTGCAGTCCCGAGGACATGAGAGAGACCCAGGCCTCAGGCTGTGGACGCGCTCAGCGCCAGGGCTCCTGCCAGCCAGCCAGACAGGCGCACTCTACAAATCTCGGGGCCCACAGCACCAAGGAGACAGAAAGAAGCAAACAAAGGAAGGACCCTATGAAACGCACCCCCAAAGCAACCAACGAATCCAAGAAAAATCACATTTCAGGGCTCGTTGATTTTCCGGCATGGGGGGCCCTACCCCCCTGTTCTAGCCCGGCCCAAGCACCCTCCACCCTACCCCGGCCTGCTCAATGGGGCGCTGTCTACCTGAGCAGAGCCTCCCTCTGCAAGGCTCTGTCACTTTCCCTCCCCAGTTCCCTCACCCTCTCCCTTTCTCTGCTTCCCCTTCCACCTCGCGCTCTCCTGTCACCTTCTGTCTCTCTCAACCCCTCCATCTCTCTCTCTCTCTCTCTCTCTCTCTCTCTCTCTCTCACTCCCCCCCCCCACCCCATTTCTATCTCTCCACCCCGGTCTCCCTAGCTCTCTTTCAAGTTGTGTCTGTGTCTTTGTCTGTATGTCCCTGTGTGTTCACGTTTGTGTGTCCGTGTGTGTGTCTGTGTGTGTGTGTCCGCGTGTGTCCCTGTGTCCGTGTCTGTGTCTTTGTGTGTCCGTGCGTGTGTGCCCGCGCGCGTGCGCCCATGCATATCTGTGTGTGCGTCGGGGTGGGTTTGCTCGTGGTGGTGGTAGGGTCTGTCTGGGTGTCCCGCAGCCCCTCTCTCCCGGGATCAGGCTGCTGGCTCTAGTGCCAGCGCGGGGCAAAGCAGAGCCTCCCCACCCCCCTGCTCACGGGCCGGGTCCTCTTGGGGACAAGCGACGGCGGTGGGGGCGTATTGAGAAAAAGGGCCCGCGGGGCTGCGTCCCCGGACAGCCCTGGTGGCTCGGGGTGGGTGGGGCAAGGGAGGGCCTTGCAGGAGGGGCGGCGAGGGATGCAAAACAATTTTTCCGGGGCAAGTCAGAGGACAGGAGGGGATCCCAGGACCGTGACCCCTGGGCCCTGACGCCTCGGAGCACACTTGGTCCTGAGCCGGCCCAATGTGTTGGAAGCTAGGGAGCTGGAGAGCCAGGGAAGGCCTGGATCATCTGCGAAAGGGAGGCCGCCCGGAGAGACCGGAGCCTGGGCAGGGGATGGAGGCATCAAGGCCTGACGACGGATTCCTGTTTCCTGCAACAAGGGGAGTCTCCACTGTGGACGGTTTGGAAACTGGAAAGGAGAGCGAAGACACGGTGCTGCTTTTCCACACTTCCCTGGAGGTTTCTGGTTCCCCACAGAGCTCGGGAAACAAACTGTCAACACGATCACTCTTTCGGGGGCTGGAGACACGCGAGCAACAGGCCCCCTTGCAGAGGGCAAAGGAACGTGGAACCCGAAACCACGCTTCAGTTGGCCTGAGTGCGACTCCTGTGTAACTGGAACTATCCGCCTCATGCTCTGTTGCAGGCTCGAAGTGGGGCTGTGTCATCCGTGAACCATGTGGATGAAAAACGGGCAACCACCGGAGTCTCGGCTCATTGCTCTCTGGGCATTTTGCTCATTCCTTGGGAGACGAAATTCGTCTGAATCGCTCCAGGATGAAGTGACCCGGGCTGGCGATCCTGAGGGCCAGTGAGCGCCCCGCAGGCTGACATGGCTGTGAGCCGGGCACTCAGCCCGCACTGGGCACCCAACATTTTCCCGGAGCGCTGGGTCCTGTTGGTCCTGGAGGCAGAAGACAGCCTTTCTCTCTGCTTTCGTTTCTGTTTCTTGCTCCTTTTCTCCCTCTATCCATCCTTCCCTCTGTTCTTCCTTGTCTCCCTCTCTCCCTCCCTCCCTCTGTTCTTCCCTCCTTCTCTCTCCCTCCCTCCATACCTCCCTTTCTCCCTCCTTCCCTCCCTCTCTTCCTCTCCTTTTCTTTCCTTCCCTACTTCCATCCCTTCCAATGTCCCTCCATTCATCCTTGCTTTCCTCCCTCCATCCTTCCCTCCCACTTTGTCTCCGTTCCTTTCTACATCTCTGCCCGGCTTCCCTCCTGCCTAGAAAGAGCAGAACCACGGTTTGCGCGAGATCACGGGGTCTACATTTAGTTGCCCGGCGCTCCACGTGATGCCGAGGAGGCTGGCAGGGCACGGGTGGGCAGTGAGGGTGGAGCCAGGGAGGCAAAGGAGTCTAGCCACCCGGAAATGAGAGCAGGCCCTGGACACTGCCCGAGCCTGCGTTTCCGGGGGTGGAGGTCTCCCGCCTGCCCACTGTGGGGCGGAGGGCGGGGGCGGGGAAGTGCTTGGGGAGGAGTTGCGAGCAGATAGGCTGAGAGCTCTGCCTGGGGAGTGTGGTCCCAAAGCAGGTCCCAAAGCCGGCTGCCTGCGGACCTGCGTAGGAGTGCAGTAGATGGCCGATCTCTGGGTACCTGGGCGGGCTCTGGGATCCCGGGATGCTCGGGAAGAATGACAGCCCTCACTCTGCGTGGAGTCTCTCACGCCGGACCTGGAACTCAGGATCCTAGACAGGGTCAGCTGGAGGAGGCACGCCTCTCCACTCTCGAGCCAGAGATTCACCGCGAGGGGCCACCGCCCTGCCCCACCCCGCCCAGCCCGCGTCCTAAAGCTCCTCAGCGGAGGCGGGTGTTTCTTCCTGGCTGAGGAGTGGTTCCAGCCGGGCAGGCTGTTCCACGTCCTTCCAGCTCCCCCCAGTGGCTCCGTTGCCGCGAGGAAATGTGTACCTTTGCTGAAATGCTGGGGTCGACAGGAGCTTTTAAAACAGAGGCTGATGTGAGTGCAGATGAACGCTCCGCTCCTAGGCAGTTGGGAGAGCACCTGGATGGCTTGCATCTGCTTCTGCCACGCAGGAGCCTCCCGTGGGCACGGGCTGCGGAGGTAGATGTGCCTCGTCTTCAGGTTCCCGCGCCCTGGCGACCCAGGGCCCTGGGTCCCAGCCCAATACGGACTCATGTGGGACGTGTGCGGCATGAGAGTACACCTTGGCCCTGTGAGGCTCAGCCTGAGCCCAGGCTGTCCCATTGAGCAGGAGCCCAAGGCCGCCGTGCTGCGAGTCCTCATCCCCCTGCCATCTGTTAGAAGTGCAGAGGTCACCCAGGCGTCTGAGGTGGGACAGGGTGCCACTTCCAGGAGCCAGGGCAGCAAACCCAAATCCCTGTGCCTGGGCAGGTTAGGAATTCCTTCTGCCTGCAGAGAATCATAGCTGGGCTGCAGCAGAGGGAGGGATTCCCTTGCTGCCACAGCTCAAAGCCTGTTCCGCATGTCCTTGTGTGAGTGAGAAGGTGACCAGGGAGGGAGGGTAACACCCGCCGGGGCCGCGTTGCACAGGCCGCCTGCGTGCGCCCCGGGTTCCCTGCCACCTGGCCTGGATGCCTGGACCTTCGATTCTGACACGAAATCTGAATCCTGGACTCCAAAGGCACGTCTCTTACCAGGCCAGTTAGGGTGAACGTTCCACGCTCAAAGCCCTGCCCCACCCCGTCCCAACCCTGCGTCCTAAAAGCTCCTGCAGCAGAGCCGGTGTTCCTCCTGGCTGAGGAGTAGTTCCAGCGGAGCCGGCTGTTCCACGTCCTTCGCTCCCCAGTGGCGCCGGATCTAGCAAGGTTGTGCCCAACTTTGCTGAAGAAATTCTAGGGTCGACAGGAGCTCATCTACCAGGCTGGAGGGAGTGCAGACAGGCGCTGAGTCTCCTGGAGAGGTTGGGAGGGCGCCTGGATGGCTTGCATGTGTGCTTGACGCTCGCAGGCCTCCGGGGTCGCAGGCTCCCGGACTTGGAGGTGCCCCGTCTTCAGGTTCCCACGCCTGCCAGGACCTGGGGCTCCAGCCCTGCTGACCTCCGCTGGGACGTGGGTGATTGCGGCACACCCCCTTGGCCCTGACTCGGCAGGCGGGCCCAGGCTGTCCCTGAGCACGCGCCCAGCAGGCTGCTGTACTGCGGGGTCCTGGTCTTCCCTGTGGGCTGAGCAGGGTGCAGGGGCCACCAGGGAGTCTGAAGATGTGCTGGGACAGCCCACTTCCGGAGGGAGCCAGGGCACCGAACACAAGCCGGGGGTGCAGGGGCAGGTTGGGGAGAATTCCTTCTGCCTGCGCAGCCTGGCTGGGAGGCGGGCAGGGGACTGCCACTTGCTCCCTGGCTCACAGAAATCCCCTGTGGGAGAGCCCCAGGGGCACCCGGGGCATGTGGGGTGCAGGAGCGCGTTTCCCACGTCCAGGTGTGGAGGTGAACTCGATAGAGAGGAGGGAGGAGGGGCAGCACCTGCTGGGGTGTCAATAACCACAGTGAGCTCAAGAGCCAAATGAAAGGAGAATTGCACGTCTCTCACTTTAAGTCCAGAGCTAGAAATGATTAAGCTTGGTCTGCAGATCTTAAATTTTCTGCTAGAGAAGTCAACAGCGGCTTCAAACACAAAGGATGGGCCAGGCGATGACTCACGCCAGCACTTTGGGAGCCGAGGCGGGTGGATCACAAGGTCAGGGAGATCGAGACCATCCATGGCTAACACGGTGAAACCCCGTCTCTACTAAAAATCCAAAAAAGTGTAGCCAAGCGTGGTGTGGCCTGTGGTCAGCTACTCAGGGAGGCTGAGGCAGGAGGAGAATAGGCAGACCCAGGAGTGGGAGCTTGCAGTGAGCCAAAGAGATCCAGCACCCTGCACCACAGCCTGGGCGACAGAGCAGGCCACTAAAGAAGGAAAGAAAGAAAGAAAAAAAGATTGCTGCTTATTGACAATTCACCTAGCTACCCAGAAGCTTAGATTGGAGATATGCCAGGAAATTAATATTTATTTTCATGGCTGCTAATACAAATATCTACCCTTCAGCCTGTGGATCCAGTGGTTTGACTTTCCAGGTCTTATTATTAAATAATAAATGCATTTTGTAAAGGTATAGCTGTCATGGGCAGTGATTTCTTTGTTGAATCTGGATAAGCCCCAGATTGAAAACCCAGCACGGAAAGTATTCACCATTAATCCTTTCATGAGAAGAAGTATTTCAACTACTCTCCCGTGAATCCCTACTGTCTCCTTAAAAGCAATCCTTAAATGCCATTAAGGACATTTGTGATTGATGGGAAAGAGAGCTGAAATATCAACATTAACAGGAGTTTGGAAGAAGTTGATTCCAGCCCTCTCATGGATGACTTTGAGGGCTCAGGATGTCCAGAGGAAATTCCCTGCGAGATGCAGTTAGAAATCATAAGACAACTAGAATTAGAATTAGAGCCTTAAAAGGTGAGATGAAATTGCTGTAAACTCATGATGAAAACTTGAACAAATGGGGGTTATTATGGATGGGAAAGAAACATTTTCTTGAGACGGAACCTACTCCAGGTGGAGATGCTATGAACATTGCTGAAACGACAGCAAAGGGTTGGATATTCCATAAACCTGGTTGAGAAAGCTTGGCTGCAGGGTTTGACCTTGGGAGTTGATTCCAGTTTTGAGAAGGAAATTTCTACTGTGGATGAAGCATGATCCAAACAGCATGCATGCTGCAGGGAAATCTTTGTGAAAGGAACAAACTTCATTGTTTTATTTTAGAAACTGACATGGGCACTGGCTAGCCCCCAGGCTGATCAGTCAGCAGCCCTCAATACAGAGGCAAGATCCCACCAGCAAAAACATTATGACAGTAAGCCTCAGATATTCATTATTATTTTTTGCTTAATTAGGTATTTTAAGTTATGTGCATACTTTTTAGACATAAATGCTATGTTACTAATTAATTATTAAACTAAACAATTAGACGACAATATGAACCCAAGCATAACTTTTTATAAGCACTGAAACAATGTTTTGTGCGATAACGATGTAACATTTGCCTTATTGCAGTGGTCTGGAACCAAGCCCACACTATCTCTGTGGTGCTTAGCGGTTTTGTTGTTCTTTTGTTTTTGAGATGGGGTTTAGGCTCTGTCGCCCAGGTAGGTGCAGTGGCATGATCATGGCCTGCGGCCTCAGAGCTGCGCTTCGGGGCAGAGTGATTTTTCTACAGCCTCTGGAGTAGCTGGAAGGATATGGGCATGCAGCACTATGCCTGGCTATTTACACTAATAATTTTTCTGTAGAGGCGGGGTCTCACTATGTTGCCCAATGGTCTTGAACTCCTGGGCTCAAGCAATCAAGCCACTTCAGTGTCCCAAAGTGCAGCCATTACAGGCTTGAGCCACGCACCCAGCTTGTCTCAGATTTTAAACCACTTGACTGGAAGCGGTGGCTCTGCGCCTGTAATCCCAACACCTTGGGAGGCTGGGGGCAGGTGGATCGAGGTCAGGAGTTGAGACCAGCCTGGCCAAGATGGTGAGCAGTCTACTAAAAATACAAAATTAGCGGGTGCAGTGGTGGGCACTGTAGTCCCAGCTACTCAGGAGGCTGAGGCAGGAGAATCTCTTGAACCCAGGAGGCAGGGGTTGCAGTAGGGCCAAGATGGTGCCACTGCGCTCCAGCCTGGCAGCAGGCAAAGACTCCATCAGAAAACAACAACAACAACAACAACTTAACAAAACAATAATTTAAAGATTAAAAATTAAGGTGGAATTTTTACAAATGTATATATCTACCATTATAGTATCATACAAGAATGGTTTTACTGCTGTAGAGATTCTCTGGTAACTCTTAATGGTATCCACCTCTTCCTTCCCTCGGTCCATGACTGACCACTGATGTTTCTACTGTTCCCCTGGTTTTCACCATTTCCTGAACATCCCATAATTGGAATAGAATGGTATGTGGAAAACTAGGATTAGCTTCTTCTCTTAGCAACATGCATTTAAGTTTCCTCCTTGTATTTTTTGTGGCTTGATAGATCATCTCCTGTTGGCAGTGAGTAATATCCGTTGCCGTTATACTTTTGTCCAGGAACTCCAGAACATTACAGCGAGAAAGGTAAACGTGAATGGCATAGCAAAAGCTTTGAGCCAATGAAGAAGGGGATCAAGGTAGGTCCTGGTTGTCTGGGTGCACTGTGTGAGGGCAGGGCTTTGTGGTGGGGAGGCTGTGTGTGGGGAAAGGAACACGTGGGAAGTCCTGTACCCACTCTCCTCCCGTTTGCTTTAATGAGGAACCTACTTCTCTAGCCATTGCTAAAGTAAAAGCAAACAATTAGAAAAATTAAAACATTACAACGTGTCATACAGTTTTCAAATCGCAAGACAGAAAAAGACGTAATAAAATAAAGTATAGAAAACAACAATGATAGGAATAAAACATCAGTGACAGAAGGCAGAAGACAGAAACGTGGAGCCAAACACGTTAATTTATTTTAATCACTAGTTATATTCATTTATACCAATTTATATTGATTTAACATATTAATTTTGACTAAATGGCATTAAAGAAGGTTTGAGGAGTTTGCGTGTCACATTCTGGATGAGAGGGTTCAATAATATTAACTCTTTAGTTTGCTGTAAATCAGTTAAAAATATGCTCAAATTCCAATAAAAATTCCAAGAAAAATATTTTTGAACAAGAAAATGTGATTTTAAATTGGTCTATTGAACACACACATGACAGCCAATATTATAAAATGTACTATAAGATATTGAAGATTATTATTACCATTCAAAATTAAACAAATTTGAAATGGCACAAAAATAAACACATTAATGAAAGAGAATTAAAAACAGACATGGAGCACAATTTTATCTCATAACAGGGTAGCATTTGAAATCCACAAAACAAGAGCTATTGTTCCATTTATGGTATTAAAATATTGGGTGATGATTTGAGAATATGAAATGATAGAATTGAATTGTGGTCCGTGCCTTGCATGAAAGTTAATTCCAGCATTAAATATAAAAAAGAGAGAGAGAGAAAAGAAAAGAAAATTAGCTGTGTGTATGTGTTTTATGACCTTGAGAATGAATGTCTTCTAAAATCAAAATTTCAAACAGAAAACATATAAAAAGGAATAATAAACCTAATGTACCTAAAATGTAAATTCTTACACATTTCAACACCAGGCAAATAGCACAAAACAAACTGGGGAAATTTTTACAACAATTATGTTACATAAAAGTTAAAATCCTTACATCATATACAATGTATAAAACAGTATGATTACTGCTTATTAATACCATTATGATTACCTGGTCTTCCCGCACACCAGTCCTCTTCCGGTGCCCGGTGGTGAAACGGAGCCCTCCCTCTCTGGTCACAGTGGAGGATCCAGCAGGAACCTGAGCCCAGACAGGCTCCAAACTCTGAACCCTGCCCTGAACTTATGAAGGGGTGTGAATGGCGGGACCTCCACACTCCCTCCTGCAGCCAGCAGATACCCACTCCACGACGGGGGTCGGTCCCTCTGTGGAAAAGCTGTGTGACAATTATTGCAGAAACTTGTTTCTTATGTTCCCAGACATGGAGAAAGCTGAGGGTCTGGAGGGCCAGTGTCCACAGCCAAGAGAAACGCTCATAGAACACCGCGCTGCATGCACCACACCCATGTGCACAGCACCCCAGACACCACGCACGCAGCCACACCATGTGCACATGCACACACCACACACACACCACACCTGCACACACCACCATGTGCACACCTTACACTTTCCTCGGGTCCATTCCTTCCATTCCTTCTTTCTTTGGTCCTGTCCATGTCCATTCCATTCTCCTTTTCCTTCACTACTGACCTCCCTCACACATAAGTACACGCCACCACCGCACACATACACCACAAACCGCAGCACATACGCACCCTGCACCACCCACAGGTATTCACGCGGCACCCAATACGCACCACACACATATGCATACTCCGTACTTACTACCTGAATACACACACACCATACACACACATCACATGCATACATCTGCGCACACCTCACAACACAGAAAACACCATTCTCCTTTTGGTTTCCTTAAATAGATGGTGATCTGTTTTGCTCCGGGAGAAACTAGTGTCCTGTAGTATGATAAGCAATGAGATATTGGGGGGATAAAAAAAATCAGAACCCCTCAAACCCCTCAGAGAAAGAGGTAGGATAAAAATGCACCCTTTATGCTTGATGTCATTATTGCTGTTACTAGTATTCTAGATTACTCAGTACATCCACAGGGTTAAATCTTTAGAAAAAACCAGGCTCCTTCACTTCCGAACTTCACAGAGTCATAAATCGCAATTCGTTTCCTAGGCTCCCACACCCAGCTTGCAGCGAGCTCACAGCGGCTCCCCACAGTCAGCACACAGAGCCTGGGGCTGCTATCCAACCGCCAAGACAACCGTGAGTCCACAGAAGAGAATGTTCCTCCAAGGTAGACACCTGGCTTCACAGCGGCAGAGCAGGAAGACGTAGCTTCGGGAACCAGGCCGCACCGGTTCAAACCCCAGCTCCTCTGCAGAAGCGGAGTTACTTAACCTCGTGCTCCCGTTTGCTTGGGTGGTAGAACAGTGGTCCCTGCCTGAGGGTGTCACCATGTCACCTACGGCCATTGAATTATTCATCTACCTGTCAATCCGCTCCATTAGCTGGAAGACATCAGGATGATCAGGTGTGAGCTCCTGATTTATTTTTGCAGGGGATGGTCTGTTCCACAGCTGCTACTGGGGAATCAAAGCTTTTTGTAGGCAGATTTTGGTGGTGCTATTAGCTATTCACTTACTATGTAGAGGAGACTATGAACAGTTGGGTAGACAGTCCTTGAAGTGTCATTTATGTCATTTATGTGAGATATAATGGAAAACACTATTATTCCATGTATGCTGTTGTAGTTTTTAAAAGTTGGGTACACGTTTTTGAGATGGAGTTTTGTTTCTTGTTGCCCAGGCTGGAGTGCGATGGTGCGATCTCAGCTCCCTGGCCCGCCCTCGTGGGTTCAAGCGATTCTCCTGCCTCAGTCTCCCGAGTAGCTGGGATTACAGGCATGTGCCACCATGCCTGACTAATTTTGTATTGTTAGTAGAGACGGAATTTCTCCATGTTGGTCAGGCTGGTCTCAAACACAGGTGATCCGCCCGCCTTGGCCTCCCAACGTGCTGGGATTACAGGCGTGAGCCATCGCGCCTGGCCTCATCTTTGTTTTTAATCGATGACTGATTGGCATATGGAGCACACCCCATGGCCTTTGCATTGCCTGTGAAGTCTCAGGGGGTTCTTACTTTCTATAGAGCCAACACAGAGCACTAACCTTTATATGTCACAGAAGCCAACCTTCAGGAAAGCAGGAGGAGTATAGGGGTCATTACAGGGGTTCCTTATTCTCTATTTCCTGCTGTTATAGGAATCTAGTTGTGAGTTCTCTAAATTTAGATATAATTTACTTTCTCTTATAGTATATGCTCACGTGATTTTAACAATAAGATGTGAGATAAGAGGAGCTTATGTTAGTCCATTACTAACAGACACATTTCAGAATTTTGTCTGCTTTTCTTTCTCCTGAGCTGACCAGGAACACTGGTCCTTCACGAGGAAAGGGCTATGGCTCCTGGGGAGACTTGGCAGCTCGAGCTCTGTGACTACTCATCTTGCAGTAGAGCTACTGCGGTTGCTTCAGTGACTGAAATTATTTTTATATATTTTATTATACTTTAAGTTCTGGGGTACATGTGCAGAATGTGCAGGTTACATAAGTATACATGTGCCATAGTGGTTTGTTGCACTCATCAACCTGTCATCTACATTAGGCATTTCTCCTAATGCTATCCCTCCTCTAGTCCCCAGCCCCAACAGGCTAGTGTGTGGCCGTTCCCTCCCTGTGTCCATGTGTTCTCATTTGTTCCAGCTCCCATTTGTAAGGTGAGGGAACGTGTGGTGTTTTGAATTTTCTGTTCTTGTATTAGTTGGCTGGGAATGATGGCTTCCCGGCTTCATCCGTATTATCCCTGCAAAAGGACATGAACTTACCCTTTTTTATGGCTGCACAGTATTCTGTGTTGTATATATGCCATATTTCCTTTATCCAGTCTATCATTGATGGGCATTTGGGTTGGTTCCAAGTCTTTACTATTGTGAACAGTGCCGCAATAAATATACGTGTACATGTGTCTTTATAGTAGCACGATTTATAATCCTTTGGGTATATACCCAGTAATGGGATTGCTGAGTCAAATGGTATTTCTGGTTCTAGATCCTTGAGGAATTACCACACTGTCTTCCACAATGGTTGAACTAATTTACACTCCCACCAATGGTGCTTCTCCACATCCTCTCCAGCATCTGTTGTTTCCTGACTTTTTAGTGATCACCATTCTAACTGGCATGAGACGGTATCTCATTGTGGTTTTGATTTGCATTTCTCTAACAACCAGTGATGAGCTTTTTTTCATATGTTTGTTAGCCACATGTCTTCTTTTGCGAAGTGGCTGTTCACATCCTTCATCAACTTGATGGGGTTGTTTTCTTCTTGTAAATGTGTTTAAGTTCTTTGTAGATTCTGAATATTAGCCCTTTGTCAGATGGATGGATTGCAAAAATTTTCTCCTGTTTTGTAGATTGCCTGTTCACTCTGATGGTAGTTTCTTTTGCTGTGCAGAAGCGCTTTAGTTTAATTAGATCCCATTTGTCAATTTTGGCTTTTGCTGCCATTGCTTTTGGTGTTTTAGTCATGAAGTCTTTGGCCATGCCTTTGTCCTGAATGGTAGTGCCTAGGTTTTCTTCTAGGGTTTTATGGTTTAGGTCTTATGTTTAAGTCTTTAATCCAAGTTGAGTTAATTTTGTATAAAAGGTGTCACCGGAAGAGGTCAGTTTCAGTTTCTGCATATGGCTAGTTTGTTTAGCACCATTTTATTAAATAGGGAATGCTTTCCCCATTGCTTGTTTTTGTCAGCTTTGTCAAAGATCAGATGGTTGTAGATGTGTGGTGTTATTTCTGAGGAGTCTCTTCTCTTCCATTGGTCTATATATCTGTTTTGGTACCAGTACCAAAGCATTCTGCATTTCAGTATCATGCTGTTTTGGTTACTGTAGCCTTGTAGTATACTTTGAAGTCAGGTGGCGTGATGCCTCCGGCTGTTCTTTTGCTTAGGATTGCCTTGGCTATGCGGGCTTTTTTTTGGTTCCATATAGACTTCGTAGGTTTTCAATTCTGTGAAGAAAGTCAATGGTAGCTCGATGGGATAGCATTCAATCCTATAAATTTCTTTGGGTGAGTATGGCCATTTCACATATTGATTCTTCCTATCCATGAGCATGGAATGTTTTTCCATTTGTTTATGTCCTCTCTCATTTCCTTGAACAGTGGTTTGTAGTTCTCCTTAAAGAAGTCCTTCACATCCCTTGTAAGTTGGATTCCTAGGTATTTTATTCTTTGAAGCAATTCTGAATGGAGTTCACTCATGATTTGGCTCTCTGTCATTTGTGGTATAGGAATGCTTGTGATTTTTTGCACATTGATTTTGTATCCACCAGGGCTTTACTGAAGTTGCTTATCAGCTTAAGGAGATTTTAGGCTGAGATGATGGGGTTTTCTAAATATAAAATCATGTCATCTGTAAACAGAAACAATTTGACTACCTCTCTTTGAATAGGAGTGGTGAGAGAGTGCATCCTTGTCTTGTGCCAGTTTTCAAAGGGAATGCTTCCAGTTTTTGCCCATTCAGTATGATACTGGACATCAAGGTCACCCTGATTTCCTCTCAGGTTCCTCCTTGTTAACCCAACCTTCAGGTCCTATTGCTGTTATCTTTTGAGCATTTCTCAGATCGCACTGATACTGATTTTTTTTTTTTTTTTTTTGGAGACACAGTTTCACTCTGTCGCCCAGGCCAGAGTGCAGTGGTGTGATCTCGGGTCACTGCAACCTCCGCCTCCTGGGTTCAAGAGATTCTCCTGCCTCAGCCTCTGGAGTAGCTGGAATTACAGGCATGAGCCACCACACACCCGGCTAATTTTGTATTTTTCGTAGAGACGGGGTTTCGCCATGTTGGCCAGACTGGTCTCGAACTCCTGACCTCAGGTGATCCAGCCGCAAGTCTCTAAAGTGCTGGGATTACAGGCATGAGCCCGATGCAGCCCGACAAAGATCTCTCTTCATTACACATGGTTTCAATCCAAGGTGGTTTAGACTCCCCCACTTTCAAGTCCAGGCTCCACGCTGCTGCTAACGTGATCTTCAAACCCTGACTGGCCCTCACTGGCCCTTTGCCTAAAATCTTCAAGTGGTTCCCCATCATCTTCAGGATGAAGTCCAAACTCCCAAGCATGATACTCAAGATGCTATAACCGGCCCCTCCTACCTGACTTCTTGCCCTTCCCCAAGCGTGTCATCCTCCCTCATCTTCTTTAGAAATGAGAAGCGTGTTTTGGGTGCATTTAGGACGTTCAAGAGATCCTGGCCTATGGACCCCTGCGTATTCTTATGGGAGAAAAGGAGAGGTAGGGAAGTGGATAGTGGAAAGAATGGCTAGATGTCGAATTAAATGGATGAGATGTCTGATGATAGATGGATGGATAGTGGACATAATAAATGGATGATGGACAGGTAGAAGTAGATGATTGGTAGATCGTAGACAGATACAGAGGTTGATAAATGGATGACTGACAGGTAGATGAAATACTTGAATACACAGATATGCGAACAGATGGACAGAGTGTGGTATGGTTATAGCGGCAGTGGGAACATGAGTCAGGATGGGGAGCAGGAGGGATTGTGTATGAAGGTGCGTGTTCACAATTTTACAGAAACAGGATAAATGAACCATGCTACTCCCGTTGAGTGCAAGCCCTCAGAGCAGAATAAGTCTGAGCTGGTGATCTCACCCACCCTCCTCAAGCTACCCCTCTGCCATGTGCCTCTCTCCCCAGGTCTTCCCTGCGCTGCAGAGGAGGTAGGAGTGCGGAGTGGACAGGCGGAAGCCAAGAATCACCATCTCCTGCTACACCCACCTATCTCAGGCTTTTATTTAGAGAGAGAAGAAGCGTGAGACAACCACAGCCTACACTTATCTCACCATTAGCTGGGGGATTGTGAAGATGGCGATCGAAGGTAAACACAGAGGGTTTATCAACCCGGCACCTTTATGTGGAGAAAGGAATGCTTAAGGAAACAGAGCCTTGGCAATGGTGACCCGGCGTGGATCTCTCCTCCTCTCCTGTGTGGTAAGATGTCAGGCCAAAGGTGGGCTTGCATCTTCCTGCAGGCGGCCTGTGTGATTGTCCGGTCATGGGGCGGCCTCCCTGAATTTCCAGTTTCCTCATCTATAAAATGGAAGACAGACCCACTGGCTTCCATGAGCTGAAGCGGCGTGAACTCACGCCTGCGTGCACGTCACGGTGTAATTGTGTGTTCAGACAGAAGCCCACAGCGGCTGATGACACCGCGGTGAGGCGTTCACGCGGGCTGAGCGTGGGCACCTCCACACTCCCAGCGAACTCGACAGGGGGCCTCAGAGACACCCACATGAGTAGAAGGTCTCAATATGTGTCCAGGGCTTAAAACAGCTGTGAAATAACGGAGGTTGGATTTGGGAGCAAATCCTCCTTCGTTCCATCCCCGCACGTTTTCCTGGGGTCAAAGTCTCCTTGGAGAAGGCAGCAGGGGGCGCCGTGGAGGTGGTTTCATTCAGGCTCTCAGCTGTGTCCTTCTCGTTTGCACGGGTGACACTCCCCAAGGCCATAAAACCTCTCTAGAAAGAAGAGCAGAGCCAGGAGGCCAGGCAGACAGTGACTGAGGAGGATGCAGAAGTGGCTGATCACACGAGCCTGTGTGGACCGAGAGATTCGTTACAGCACGACTGACTCACAGCCTTTCCTCCACCACTGGGTGCGTTCGGAGACTCACAGGCTTTCCTCCACCACGAGCCAGTTCCGAGACTCACAGTCTTTCCTCCACCACTGAGTGCGTTCCATCATCCCTTCAACTCCGTTTTTTCTTCTGACACAGGAGACAACAGTCACAGCTTCACCTGATTCTCAAGAATGCCCAGCGAAGGGCATTTGAAAAACAAAGGGATTCACCAATCGGGTCCATCACCAGCGACCAACCCCCTGCGCTCACCCGTGCCCTGGGAACTACACAAGAATTCACAGGTAATTTTCTTTTAAAGAAGCAACTTTAACCTACATGTTGGAAAAACTCAGAGTAATTCAAACGTCAATCACAGCCTGAGTTTTTGTTGTTTTTGAGATGGAGATTTCCCCTGTCTCCCGGGCTGGGGTGCAGTAGCGTGATCCCGGCTCACTGCAACCTCCACCTCCCAGGTTCAAGCATTTCTCCTGCCTCAGCCTGCTGAGTAGCTGGGACTACAGGTGCCCGACAGCCTGTTTTCTGTTGCTAAATTAATGAAATTTCAGCTGGCCACGCCCAGGTGGCAATGGCAACTCAGGCTCCAGACAGCCCTGTGCAGATGACATCATAAAACACGGAGGAAAAACAAACAGGAAACACATGACAATGTGTGGTTTTCCTTTCTGTTTAGAAAAGTAGACCTGGAAAACAAATCACTGAGGGTAAGGAAAAGAAAAACTATGCTTTCATAGCCACGTTAAAAGTTATTTAACGGCAGTGGCGCCTAAAATGAGAAAATTTGGCATGAGATTATAATCTTTTAATTAGTATGTGGGGGAATTCTGAATAGTGACAACGTGGAGCATACTAAACCATGTGAAGAGCTATTTACCAGACACTGGGATTCTCCCCAGCATGGTGTGTCTGCACAGAAAGCTGGAGGCCCACACCCACCACGCTTCTGCCTCGCCCAGTGGCTGGGCACAGGCACCCTCCTGGCACAGGAGGCAGATGGATGTATTGTCACACCCCACCCCATGCTTACCTGACCTATGGTGGCTCATCTCGTGACCCTGAAGACCTTCGGCAGTGGCAGCGAGAGAGCCAGAGGAAGAAGGAGTGACAGGAGCCCGGCGTTCTGGCTTGTAAAGCTTGGTCCACCCCTGGATTTCAGGAAAGCAGCAGTGGTGGCTGTGCTCAGCAGACTCTAGAAAAATCATTCCCTCCATCCCACAGCAGCCAGGCTACCCATGGGACTGGGCATGGCACCTCAGAGCCCACAGGCAGGAGGGCCAGGACTGAGGCTTTCTCCCATGGCCAAGAGGTACCTGGGCGCCACAGGAAGCCCTCTCACAACACAAAGGGTCACG